>NC_063220.1:2189484-2259484 GCF_020740725.1 Corvus hawaiiensis
TCAAGGCTCTGGACTGAATTTACGGTCATCTGTGTGGGGAGAGATTGGGGAGGCTTTAAAAAACAGCGGTCAAAATCGATTCCAACCCACAAATCTTGCATCTTCGGAGGAACGCACTTTTGTGAGGAGAACCCTCTCTAGAAATGTTTGCTGATTGACCCCATGCTCTGAGGTCAGCAAGGCCCATAGCTGAGGGAAGGGACTGAAACCCTGCAGGTGATATTTCCACAAATATCTTTACAGCTTTGGACCTGCAGCATCGTGGCTAAACCAGCGCCAAGCCATCACCTGAATCTGCATGGGGAGAGGTGGGAGTCCTCCAGGGACAACTGGTCTTTATGGCTGCCTCTGTAGAGTTTAACAAGGTGTAAAACCCACCCAGAAAAACTCCTGCCTTCAAAATATCTCCAGCTGGCTTCAGATTGGATGAGCTTCACCGCAGACCAACGGGTGCAACTCATGCTTTTAGTAAAGGTACCACATAAATGTGTCCATACCCCCCTGGGGTTCCATGGAAGGACTCCCTCACTGGCATCAGAAGAGCTTATTCCCAAAAAAACAGCTTTTGAACCCCACAGGAGAGAAGGTGCCTTCTAGCAAAGTGTCCCTTTGGAAGAACAGGGACACCTTAGCAGTTCCAAGAGGCCAGTCTCTTTTCAAGCCAGGTAGGGATGTGCTGAGCACATCTCCCACACCAGAACCAGTGAACTTCACAGGCTGTTTGTCCCAAATTCTCATCAGCTGTAAAATCTCACGCGCACTAAGCTCAGTTTGGAAACGCCTTAACGAAGCACTAAGCATTTATTGAACTTCACTTCCTTTAGCTGCAGCTGGTAAAAGGTTTCCTTTATTGTCCAGCCCCAGAGGACAGTGGCGAAACCAAAATTTCCATGAATGTAAATTCCAGCTTCAGCTAATTTTGATGACAATGACTTCTCTTCTTTATGAGGTGCATAATGAGCCGGACCACAGGCTCGCCAAAAGCCATGACAAGCTCCAAGCATGCCCCAGTGGCTCCCAGTGCTTTCTGTACCCAAGGTTTAAACGGAGAGTGCCTCCAGCCAGCGCACATGAAGAACCGAGCTCAGCGATAGACAAATGACTCTTTTGTTTTACATTCTTTTTTAATTAGCCTCTTTTTAATGACCTGAGTTAATAAGTGTCAAAAGGTGCAAAACACAGCATGACTTCATTTTTAAAAGAGAGCATTTGCCTTTAATCTCATAAGTAAAGCAAGTGCCCTCTTTAAATATCAGCTTCAAATCCAGATATTATATTGTAGGGGATAACAGTTTGCTGTGTACGGTGAATTCCCTCTCCTGCTCAGGCAGCTCAGTTGCCTCAAACCCGACTTACAAACCCACCTGGCGATGATCATCCTCATCTCTCTGAATTTAAATGTTATTTCAACTCCAGATTGCCAAAGCATTGATTAAAAAAATATTTGAAAGCTTATCTGTTTCCTAAAGTTCCCACATCAAGATTGAGACCTGGAGATAAAATTATTTTAAGAAAAAAACCCCATCAAGTGCAACTAGAAAGGAATAAAGGACCCTGCTGAGAGCAGTAGGATTCCTTTTTTAATTTGCCATGAATTTAGAAATAAGGTTATTTTACTTTTTATGCCGCTACGGTTTCCCATGGGCAGCTCATCCCAAAGAAGTGGACAAAACCCCTCCAGGTTCCACATTCCTCCTGTTTTCCCAGAAACCTCCCTTGTGCCTTTCCTCCTAGGATTTTTGTCTCCTCCAACTTGTTATTTTAAAAAGACTTCCGAACACAAAGCTGAATTAGCAGTTTCCCAGTGAAACTTAGCAAAAGCTGCACATTATTTGTAATTTGTTTTGTCTCCAACGATTATTGAACGCAGATGGATGAGGATTTGCTGTGCAGGAAGCTGCTCATCCCTGGTGAGGGGATGTGCCACTGTTTGATGTCATGGCATAGGAAAATCTTTCCTTGCACCCCAAAAAGCCCTTCTGTGAAATTCAGGGTGGCAGGGCACGGTGAATATGGTGGTGGCACCTCCACGGGCACTGCTCCATCCCAGTGCTGTCCCAGGTTTTTCTCCAAAGGGGCTGCCAATCATCCAGCCAAATTATATGTTGATTTTGCAATAGAGACTAATTTCCACCAGAGATTACTAAGACATCAAGAAAGCCATTTTCAGCTCTAGCCATGGATAGGCAGCAACCCCAAACTGGAAACCTCCAAATTTAGGGGTGGCTCCGAAGTGGTCTTGGAAGCGGGTTTGTGGTTCAGCCTCCAAACCAGGGACAGCATTTAAATCCCCACTTCCCGGGGTGAAAACGCAGGAGAGTAATTCACAGAGCCACTCAACTTCTTTATAATATTGATCTTTTCCTGCAGCTAACAAAGAGAAAATTGTCTAAATGCTGCAGTACATCTACACAGGAACACAGAGATCATAAAATAACACGAGCACTTTACAATCATCCCAGGCTCTCTGCAGAGCTGCCTCAGCTTCTCCTCTCTACCAAGAAATCGGAATTTTGGTAATTTTTATTGCAGATCCATCCCTATCTCATGTGTTTTCCAAACATTTGAAAATAATTAGAAAGAGACCATGAGAGATGAAGTTTGTGTCTTTCTATTTTTAAGACAATCACTTTTTTTTTGCAGTAGAGCTGAATATTCCTGACTTTACTGGGCCGGGGTCATTAAGCGAGAAGGTAAACTACAATAATAAAATTATCAACAGAGCTTTTGACAAGCAGTCATGTGCTTGTAAATGAAATTTATTTAGGTGCCACTCAAAACATTGTAATTAAGAGGTACAGAATGTATTACCAGATGGTTCCTGTTTAGTATCTATTTCCTTTAGAGAACAAGGTGATTAGAGAGAGCACTAACTTGTAACTGAGCACCAAACACCCCACAGGCCTGATCCAGCGCCTGTTGGAGTCAATTAAAAGCTCCACTTGACTTTCACGCCACAAAAGTCAGGTCCACCCACTATTTATTTCCACAAACACATTATTTCAGGGTTTGTTTTTTTTTTTGTCCCCAGGAAACTTTCTTGCATTTTAGCAAATAACTGACACGTATCAGTGGATGACATTGGCTGTTCAGGACAGTGACATATTTGCCAATCTTAAATACATCTAATTAGGAGCTTTAATCAGATTCGCCTACATTTAAATAATTAAAAGGTGGCAACAAAAAGGACCTTTGAGTTTCAAGCAGGACATAGAAGTGTCGATATCCCCTTGAACATCAGTGTTTCAGGAGAAAGAAACCTTTTATATACATGAAATAAACTCCATCAGCCAAAGAGAGACTTTGTTGCTCTGTTCTTTTCTACCCTTCTGCACATAATCTCCATTAATCATTATTTAGCTCTGTAATGTCACAAGTGTCTTGATTTTTGGTGCACAGGACTGGGATTTCCAAAATGAAGAAAATAAAAACATACACTGGGAAGACATAATTTATTTTTAAACAGAAAATATTTTCCAACGGAAAAATCTTTTCAGCAAAACAATTTATTTTAATGCAGTTACCTGGAGGGGGTCATTCAGCCCTTGCAGCTCTGAGCAATCCCACTGAAACCTCTTGCACTTTTCATGTGGAAAAAAAATGGAAAATTCAGCTCAAAAACAATCTCAGCCTTGCAAGGTGCTTGTGAAACCCATCAGCTGCACTCTCTTCATGGAATCACGGAATCACTGGATGTTTGGGTTGGAAGGGACCTTGAAGATCACCCAGTTCCAATCCCCTGCCATGGGGTTGGATTTGGAAGCAGTTTTGAATTACTTGAATCAATGTCTTATTTTCAAAAACAGCAGCAAGAAAGAGCACAGCCTTTAGCATCAGTGTGCAAAGCTGGGATACTGGAGACTAATTTGTGCCCCTCTTGAAACCTCCGATTCAAAACCACAACAAACCGTGGTTTATAACAATCCGTCCCCAAGTGTGTCCTTTTCCTACTGGATTTTCCCAGCTGACATGGCTGATCAGTGAGGCTGGTCTCCAGCTCAGCCCCCAGTTTCTGCAGGAGGATCAGAAGTGTAGCAGCAGTGCTATTTCCAAAAACATTAACACTGCTGAACTTCCAGTTTAAAGGAAAATATTATATTTGTTAGATACAAGTACAAGTAATGAAAAAATACATAACTGCATTTGTATACATAAGGACAGAGAGATAAACCGGGGTCTTAATTATGTCAACATGATCTAGGTCATGCAAACCACTTTATTTTAATTCTATACATTCACTTAAACTTAGATAAAACCCAGCAGTTTTGGGGAGAATCGGTCCTGTGCAGAGTTTTGAGTCCCAGCAAGTTTCAATTAGTTGTCCTCATTCCATCAAACTAAATTTAGTCCAGGCGTATCAGTTGTGAGTTGTAAACGTTCTTCTTTTTCATCAAATGAACCACATCACATAATAACTTCTTTTTACTTTGAGAGAAATAGAACTGCCCTAGGAATTTAGATTTTCCAAAGGCAGTTTTGATACAGAGTACATTCCCTATTTATTTGTCAGAATAATACCCGGAGTCCTGGTCTGTACCAGACATGGAAATGGCAGAATTTTACGATACAGCGTAGGGTGAAGGCAGAAACCACCCAGAACCAAACATTTTATGTATTCAGGGATCATTTTTAAGTTTTACCAGTCCACTATCACACCACCAGACATTTATAATTAACTCAAGGATTGCTTTCCCCCCATCAAGAACCCGGAACATTTAAACCAGTTTTTCCTTAAGCTGCACAAACTCCAATTCCAACCACAACGATCCTCTCTGTATTCCAAGCACTTTTTCCCCTCTGCCACAATTTAATGATGGTTATTTTGCAAATTGCCAATCCAGAATCGTATCAGCTCGTGCCTGCTTTTCAATCGGCACCTCCAGCTTGCATTAATTAAACAGCCTGGCCGACACCGCCTGGGCTTTGTAAACAAACAAAGTGAGATTTCCAGAAACCGCGGTGCAAACTCTTTTCTGGAGACCCCTTATTAAGCTGCAGGTTTCTGTTTCATTTGCCTGCCTTTCACTTTAAAGCAGGCAGCAGCCACTGAGAACACAATAATGAAAGAGGTCATGGAGCACCAGTTGTGCATGAAAGATGCGAAAATTTACTGCAAATGAGACAAGAGCAGTAAATTCATTTTTATTCAAATTACTGTCACCATACATTACCACTTCTCCTGTAAACATTGTGCTTCAGACAGTGTGACAGCATATTATTATTTGCGAGATTATACTATTATTAAGCTATTAACATGTCACCTCCTGCTTGAAACAATGACTCAGCTTGGTACTGCATAATAGGACAAGTTAGGGAGACAAGGCGAGGTGACAGAGAGGTTAGTTGTAAGAAGGGAGGCCATGCATAGAGTGACAGCTGGCACTTAAAGGCTAACATTTATTCAAAAGAGCCCCCATAATGAGGATGCGAGTGGCTTTTATTTACATATCGGACCCATCCGCTTCCCATAAACGAATTCCTTTCCTTCCTGTCCACGCAAGACACCCTTTGGCTCCTGGAATGGGTACTGAGGAGCCATCTTTCGCTCGAGCTGGAAAAAGTTGGGGAGTGAAGTTATGGGGACGATGGTCGTGCTCACGTGGGGAGACCAGCGGTGCTGCAGCCCTCTCCCTTCCTTCTGCTGGGAATGCCATAAGTTGTCCAAGAGGTTTTATCCCCAGGACCCTGAGAGGTTGCTAACAATTAAAATTTCATCATTTCATCATTTCATCATTCCAGTGCATGGCGGCAACACAAAGCTGCAGCGATGTGTGGGAGATTTACTGCCTCGTGCTGCACTTGCTGTCCCTGCCAGCCCTGCAGCAGGGCTAGGCCCCTCTCCACAGTTCTTCCTCCATACTTCCAGGAGTTTTGGGGGTCTTAGGTAACTGTGTGACTCCCTCACAGGGCTGCTCCATCCCTGCAAACATTCAACGTGCTTCTTTTGCAGCCCTAAATGAGCAATCAACTACTCTGCCTCATGCTCTGCTTTATTTCCCTTCCACTTGGATTTGCCCTCCTTTCCAGACCTGCTCTTGATGAAGTTGAAACCTGTTTATGTAAATATTCTTTGCCAAGACTTTGCAGCAATCTTGGGGGGAAAAGAGTGTCATTTTGTGAAGCCAAGTAAACACCAAGCTTTGTTCTAAATTAGTTGGGGAAGTGTCTCGTGAAGTAGAACAAACAGAGAGAGACATCAGCGAGTTACTAATGATCCCCTGTCAGGCTTGCAGAGAAGCTGCACACACACAAGGTTTTCAGGACTCCAAGGCTGGCGTTCCCACATGTGGGATGCAATAAAATCCACGATGCAAATGACACTCCCTAGGCACAATTCATGCTGGTGCTGTTCCAGTGAAACCCCAGGCTGGAGGAAGGCAACTCTGACATCTTGAAAGCTCAGGCAATAGTTACCAGTTGGGTTGGAAGGAAACTTAAAGTTCATCCCATTCCACTCCCTGCCATGGGCAGGAACACCTTCCACTGTCCCAGGTTGCTCCAAGCCCCATCCAACCCAGCCTTGGACACTTCAAGGGATCCAGGGGCAGCCGCAACTCCTCAGCCAGGACCACAGGGAAGAATTGCTGGCTAATATCTTAATATTCCCTTTTGTCTACTTTGTTTTCTCTTTTTTTTTGCTTCTTTTCTGGTTTTAATCTGTTTCATGTTCCTATAGAGTAAGACAGAGAGGTGGCATCACCTCAGGGCAGTGGCCCTGTGTGTCTGCTCTACCTGAGCAGAGCACATCCTCCCCCTGCCCCTCATTCTCTGAACTCTTCTGTGGCACACAAGCACTGTTGAAATTGCTCCAAAACCTCTTTTTTTGGTAAAATAGAAGCTCAAATCCTGTCCCTGTTACTGCAGCATGTCTTGCAAGGTGCCCTCCCACACTGCAGAGTGGCTGAGTCCAAGCATTCCCCATCCCTGTATTCTGCACGGATTAAAGCCATGTCATAAAAACAACCAAAAAATGGAAATTTAAACATTCTGAGCTAGGAGTGCCTCAGTATTTCCAGTTTGCAGGGTGTTTCCATTAAACTGGACTGGATGAGGCTCTTTGGGTCTTCCCACCCAGGCCCTTTCCACAGCAGACAACGTGTCCTCTAATCTTCTGTCATCAGGCTCTGCTTTAGGAGCCGTTAGTGGTTTTTCACATCGTTACCCACATATAGAGTCTGCTCCACAGCCTCGCTGCTTTGATATCAGAAACCTCCTCCTGAATTTCTAACCTCCGTGGAGGTGCAGGTAGCTGGTGCTTAGATGTTGCAGGGCCAACTTTTCCCCCAGAGCCCTTTTTTCCCTCTCACTTGAGCACCATAATCATGCAATTTAGTATCAGCAGTCTCGATTTCACCTCTCACTTCTCATAAACAAGAGGTTTTCTTTTAGTAAATATGCATTTATTTGCCAACACAGCTTTCCCTTTGGTAACGTCACCCTCATCCATCAGTTTGTTTTTTCAGTCTGCCTCGACATGTCTTTCCCTGCCATGGACTGTCCTGAACTGTCAGGATCTCCTGACCCTGCTGGTGAAAATGTCCTCACTCCCCCAGATCAGCTCTCCCAGCTCCTTTGTGGACATGTCCTGGTCAGCAATTACTGTGTTTTATCACACAAGCAGGACTGGTATTGACCTGCTTGTTATTTTAGGAGAATAAAGTACTCAGCAAGGTCATTCATAGAATTCAAAACAGTGCAGAGAAGTTGGAAATCCAGCTCTGTGCTGTTGCCTCATCACCCTAAGTTATCACCCATTTCTTTGGAGCCCTTTGCCCTTTAGGGGTATCCTCCTTGTCCATTTACATTCTGATGGTTATTAAACAAAAAAAATCAGACCTGAGAACCGTAATGAGACACATAGATGGAAGCTATTCTCTGTTTGATGTGTCCAAAGCAACACTACCTTGCCCCGCTAAATCAGCTAAATAAAAGCTCAGGGGACTGACTTGTGGTGTCAGTTTTTAAAATCCCTAGCCTAAGAGATATACAGATCCCTGCTTCACATCAGCAGGAATAAAGTTGGACAAAACTCGGAATTAGAAAGAGTTTGTGGTTTTTAATCTGGCCGGTAATCGCTGCTCTCGGGCACCACAGCCCAGGGCTCTAACAAAAGATCAGCACAGGAACCATTAAACACTGAATTTTCCCAGTGCACTGCGAATGCACGTATAAACACTGAGTAACCTTAGGCTTAATCAGGGTTCAAAACACAGTTAAGCACCTCTTAAAACACTTTTTTGTTTACCCTGCTGCAGCTTAGACTTGCATTTCCTTGCATGGCACCAGCCACATTTGCAGGCTTAATTTTTAACCAGGACTGCACAAGAGCGCAAAAATTGCTCTTCAGTAGAAATCAGGATATTCTAAGGGCACGTAAACACCACAAGGGAAAATGTGGGGGGAAAAAACCTTACCATTAGGAAATCAGTGCAAAAACTAAAACTGTTCTGCATTTCCCCAAGCACGGCCATGGATTATTTAGGCTGCAGGAGCAGGAGGATGGTGTGTCCTTCACACTTTCATCAGAATGGCCAACAGCAACGGTTGTCCCCACGCTTAATAATGCCCTGCTGCAAATGTGTGTCCGAACACAAAGTCTGTTTAAATCCAACAGCAGTAAGGAATAAAAATACCAACGCAGGTAGCATCTCTGGCACAGATATCAGCACTGTGCTGGCCAACAAAGGAATGGGCATTTGGGCTGCAATGAGAAATATTTGATCTGATTTATCAAAGAAGTCGATGATTTCATGAGGCCAAATGAAAGCAATTTGTGACCCCCTTCCCCACGCAGACATAGGTGTGTTTTATACACACAGAAACCAGCACAGCTTTCCTTTAGGTATTCACAGCAACGACAGTGAGGGGATTTTTAATGTTTATTTTTTATGCAAACCGCCTCAAACCCCTCTTATCTGTGAACAGTAGCAGAGAGGTGATGGTGGGAATGCACAAGGATCTGCATGAGGTGGCTTTTCTGGCTGCCTCTCCCTCAATCCCTCAATCCCACAGATCCTGCTCCTCAGGACTGGGAAGGCTGTTAAAGCTGCAGAGGGGAGTCACCCAGCCCACCAGTGCCTGCCCTGGTGGGGGGATCTCGTGTGCTCGCTGCTGATTAGACTGCATTATTTCTATTATCCTGTTGGGCTTCCCACTCGGAATAGAGGCACTTGCCCTTATTTGAAACCAGCAGCCACCAGGAGAATTTGCTGATTGCTAATGAGAAAGCGAAGGTTTTGTTGATATCATCTGGGACGTTCTTGCTGTGGTCTGCTATTAAGATCTGGAGCTCTACATAACACACCATATTAAGCAGGCAGTGACTTTATTATGGGATCAGTATAACTTTTCATGTCTGGTGTACTCCTAAAGCCTAGGCTAAAACACCTTTTTCCAGAATATGAAACATAATATCTTGGTGCTAGCTGCATTATTTAAAAAGGGGCAATGTGGTTCATAACTTTACATTTATTGCGTACTTTTAAGCCACTTGACCCATATAAATATTACTATAGAGTTGCCCTCAGTTATTAAATTCTTATTGCTTATAAAAAGGGCAGCAGGAAGTATATAATCTATAGACCAAGGTGTGTTTTTTTTAAGGGGGAGAGGGAAGAATTAAAAAAAAAGGGAGGAAGGCTGGAAATAAATGTGTTTTGATCCTGTCCATAGCCTTGAAGTTAAAACTTTTTTCCCCAGCTTAAAGCAAAAGTCTGTTTATTTAAACTCCAAGAATCAGGTACCGGCATAGCAAGTAGGTCTTGAAGTCAAAGTGGAAACCCCACCTCTTAAAAGAAATCATTTGCAGAAACTTTCCCATCTTTATTACATCCAAGGCCAGGTAGGAACGGGACAGGAGGATTTTCCAGTGGTCTCACACAGGCCCTGGTTGCACACTCGTCCCTCGGGCCGTGGTTTGCACACGTGTGGCTGCATGACAGCGAGGACAACACATTAACATAGGTAATTTTACTTCAGAGTTGCTTGGGGCAGAACCTCTAGACCTAGAGGTTACTGCTGTCAAAGTAGGACCTTTTTCTTCCTGTCACTTCTTTCAGAGATGAAGGGAAAGATTTCCCTTAGCCTACAGCATTTAGCGTGCAAACGCTCCACCACAACATTTTGAAACTATAGAAATCATGAAACCAGCCTGTGACCTTCCATTTCAGTGACAGTACAGGAATCCCTTGAGCAGCAGAGGCATCCTCTGATATTTGGAAAAGTGTCATGTTTTCTTTACAGAGAAAACTGTCATATTGTTGTTGGCATAAAATACAACACTTCCTGGAGTTGTGATTTCCTTGTTTGCTACAAAATGTCACCTGGGCAACTGACATGTTTTTGTTTTGCTTAGAGCAACTTCCCACTTATGATATTCAAATGGAGTTGATATTGATACCTTAAGCTGTGCTGAAAGGAGCAGCAATTACAGACATCTGAAATTCCTGCAGAAAAAGGCGGTTTAGCTAAAAGACTCGGACCCTCCCGACAATGGCAATCCGGCTGCAAGTTAAACACAGCCCTTATATAATTTGCAGCCTATTGATATGCCAGGCAGTAATTCTCCAGCAGGAAAAAGTCTCGGCAAGAAGCAGGCACAGATGAATGAGATGCTTCCCCAAAATAAGCAATGGAGTGTTCACTGGAAAAAAAAATAATAATAAAAGAAAGGAGAAAAAAAAAAAACAAAAAACAACAAAATGCTCAGCCTGAAGCAATAAGTGGAGCTGACTAGAAAAGTACGGGGCTTTTAAATCATCCCTGCGCTCACATTCTGCAGCACTAAAGGATTTTAATCTCAGCCAGCATAGCCTTATTCCAGCATTGCTTTTTTGGGGACAACTTTAACCTTTTGGGTCAGTGGCATTGCTTGGCTTTAAATACCAGAGGAGGGATTTTGACATTAAATAAATTCAGAGTAGTTATATTTCTATTTTTGAATGTCTAATTTTTTATTTCTAATTTTGAACACTGCGAGAAGCAACTTTGCCTGAAATTAAGGGTGCTGAGAGGTGTCACTTCTTTGCACAGCTAAAGAGAAGAAAATCATATTTATGTTTCAAAAAACTCCAAATCTTTCAAATCAAGAAAAATTAAACTTTTTAATTACACAACCCTGCCATAGTTAGGAAACTTAAATCACCAGCTGAAATCATGCAATCTGAGGCAGCAGATGATTTTCAAATTGTATTTCGTAGATGAGTGCTGGAATATCTGAGAATATTTAATATTTTCTCTGAGGTTTCTTTGCTAAAGATGTTTTAATGGAAAATGAAGGAAAAAGTGTTCACCTTTGATCTGGGCAGAGGAGAGAGCTGTGTTTATTGCTTTCCAGTAAGTACTTAATGATGCCAGTTTTGACGTGTGGGTGTAAAATATAAACAAACTTAAGTACACACATGGAGATCTGTATGTCTTGATATGTTTATCTCTAAGTATTACAGAGATATTCTCTGTGTGAGCTCTGAGTGAAGCTACACAGATGCACAAACAATAATTACTTCTCCACAGAAACAAAAAAAAAATATCCTTTTTAAGGCAAAAAGAGCCTATTGTGTTTGAAGTTGCAACAGAAAAAAAAACCAAAAACAAACCCACATCCTAAAATTATATCTATTTAGCAAACACTCTGCTTCATTTAGGAACTCTGCCTTTTAAATGAACAAGCAAATTTTTAACAGATTCGCATGTTTTGTAAAATATGTCAAACAAACTAAAGAGAAGGTCTCCTAATTACTCATCAAACAGCCTGCAGTCAGCAGGGAATGCAGCCGCAGTGATATGTTGCACTAATGTTAGGGCAGACCCGAAATATTTCCTCTTGGAAAATAACAACGGCGGCGGCGGCAGCGCCCGCTCGGCAGCGCCTGAGGCTCGGTCCTGCCAGGGCTGTGCCTGTGCTGGGCATTCCAGGGGGGCAGCTGGGGGCTTCAATTAAACCTCACCCAGCAGCCACCTCACGCAGCTTTTTGGGGCGTTAAATGTGCCGTGTTTTGTATGCGAGCGGCGAAGAAAGTTTTGTGTTAGCACAGCTTTTCTTTTTCTTTTCTCTTCTGTCTTTTTCATTAAATATCTACCACAGCTAATTAGAAAATGTGCAGAACTGCTTCCTGGTTTAAATGTGGAATTGTGTTAGAGCCCTTTTGGTAGGAACAGGAGAAAAGTCCCCATTAGGCATTTTAATGCCCGTCCCTTTTAACAAAGCTGCTCCCTGCTCTCGGCATTGGAATTCATTTGAAAATAAGAATACTGCAGAATTAGTGGCCTTCCTTTCACAGGCACAATGATGTTATCCGATATTAGACATACACAGATTTTTCTGGCAGGGTAATCAGAGTGAAATTCCTTATTCCTGCGTAATTGCTGTAACGCAGGGCCCTCTTATCCTGCTCTCCCTCCTCAGCCAAAACTCTGAGTCACTTCAGGTTTTTTTCTAGGCAGCAGCTCTGGCACAGGGCTCACGGTTTGTAACTCTTCATGTCTCCCCTAAAGGGAGCAAGAGATGTTTGGCACGTCCCCAGCACGAGACATGTTTAGAGGTGTATTTAAGACGTGTGTGTGTGTTGCAGAGTTAAGGGTAGTTAGTAAAGGTTTGTGAAAATCCACAGCCTAAACTGGTGTGACCCTCATCGGCTCCCAGCCTCACTCCTCTGGCTGTTGGTACATTTAGAGAGCTCAGATTGCCAATCTGGAGTCATTTACATTGAATAATTAATCTGATGTGCACCCCAATAGCAGCAAACAGAGTCAGCCTGATAATGTCACTGTGGCCAAGAGCAGAATCCGACCCATAATTTCCGCTCTGCTCTGATTTATTCTGTAATTCATATTTTCAACAATATGCAATCCATTAGCAGTACAGAAAATCATGCAGTAACTACTTGGGTGGACTCAGGATTCCTGTGTTGCTCACAGACAGATGGCTTGGTTTGTGATGTTTCTGGTTTATTTTCCCCCCGCACTTTGCTCCCAGTTCTATTGGAACTGGTTTACTGCTTCCATAGGATTGTTAAGATAAGTAGAAGGATTATTGGTCGCACTCCTCGAAATTCATCGTGAAGTGGGGCCGGCGTTGACTGCAGCTTGTTATTTGCTGCATCTCTCTAAAGTGGAATATGTTCAGGACATGCTCCCTTCAAATCTTTGCAGAGAGGAAAACACTCTCAGCAGAATCTGCCTTTGCATCAGCTCCTGGAGGGTCCTTAAATAACTTCTCTCCAACGTGGCAATATTTCAATATCTGCTAAGAGATCCTTGTTAACAGGAGGGACCCCGGATCTCATAACTGGGTTTTTATTACAAATCTCAGGGATGTTTGCTCTATAGATACAAAAGAAAACTTCTTCTCTCTTGACTTTTTTTAAGGTAAATGTTTCAGGGGTTGTGTTTTTTAAACTATGTATATTTGGTAAATGCAATTCCCTGCCTTCTCCTAGCGGAACTTTATTTTCTTCCTTTATAGTAATATATAGATCTGAAATTCCAAGGGTTTCTGGTGCTTTTCAGCTGTCACCTCAAGTCAAAATCATGGAGTTCAGCTATAAAAGAAATTGTATATAATAAATTTAACTTGACCTAACTGAAGGCTTTTAAAGCAAGCAGGTATTTTTGACATTTAAAAAAGAACATTACTACGACTGTATTATCCATGTATCTCCTTGCTGCTATTTATCCCACAAAAAACCACACTGTTGTCCAAACTGTGTCCTGAAGTTCAGTCCCTGCTCATTTCAGCTGGAGACGGCAGGTCGGACACTTTGTTAAAATGGAAAAGACACTTTGCAACATTTCAGGTCATAAACTGAGCCCACCTCTGCATGTCCATGGATATTATTGGATAGTGGAGGGACCCCCCCCCCGTTTCTGCAGCATCCCACAAGGTCCTGAGCGACCCCTCAGCCCAGGGTCCGGATCAGCCCCTGTTTAGCGCTTACCGGGCGATTTTCCCCACCCAGCTAAACTTTCCTACTCTAGTTCAAATTTAATCAATTTTTTTGTTTTGCAGCCTTTTGTAGATTGAGTCTTTTGTTAAGAAAGGACGTCTTGTTTCCCAAACACGGCAGGAGGAATCGCTGGCATCAGAGTGCCACCAAAAGGCGGCGGAGGAAATCGGCCGGCAGGCGCTGACCTTTGCAGAGACAGCTAAGGTTATGCACATAACATTTGCTTGTTTACTTTGCAAAATAAGCAATGAGTTGGAAACTCCGAGCTTAGCAAGCGTCTCGCTACACCTGAAAAGCAACACTGACAACAACAGCAAAACCCCGCGGTTGTTGCTGGGTTTGCTGTTGGTGTGGGTGGAAGCTGTTTCCCGCTCCCCTCTATATCTATCATGATGCAACTTTAATAACGTTAGCCAAGACTGCTCAGAAAATCACAGCTGTAGCTGGAGGCGAAAGGGAGAGAGGAAAAAAAAAAAAAGGGAAAAAGAAGAAAAGAAAGAAAGGGGGGGGGGGGGGAAGCTAAAATGAGGTGCTTCTCCCAAGCCTCACCTAGTGAGCTGAGTATTGGCTTATGCGTGAGAATAAGCAAACGAATCGATCGCTGCAGTAGGTTGATGGCTACTGGTCGTTTTGATGGATATGACGGTAAAAAAAAAGTCCAGATTGGTTCACAGTGGACCTCAAACCATGTCAGCTAAAACCAAAGAGACAAAAAAGTGACAGCTGCGGAGAGTACACTGCAGGCAGTCAATGGTTCCTGTGATTTATTGTTCCATCTGCCTTGCCGCTGTGAGGACAAGTTCCCCCTGATTTGGTTAAAATGAAAAGGACCTCAGAGAGCACAACGTGTTTTTTGAAAATGTGCAGAAACTATTTTTTTATTTCGTGATTTATGTGCCTTTCCCCCTCCATAATGTTTGCACCAATTGTTACCCAATAATGCTTACTGAAAAATGTGAAGCTTCCCAACCACTAAGAAATCCTCCAGACAGCCCCCACCCCTCCACCCCAGCACAAAAAGAGAGGGGGACAAAATAAAAGAGGGGAAAAAAAACCTGGAGAAAAAAAAAAAAAAAAACCAACCTGCATAAATAACCCAGGCTGTCAAAGCCAAGCCAGAAAACTAGTTTGTCTCTTTCTTAACCTTCCTGCTTTCCAATTAACAGCCGTGTTTCGGAGCCTGCCAGGCTGCAAGGCGGTTAAAAGCCGGGCTCGGCAAAGGCTGGTGTGTAACCATTTAATATATTAGGGAGTTCTAACCCCGATTATAAATTTGCAGAGCCACCCAAGTGCTATGGCCAAGAGTTTCCCATTCCGGAGAGTTTCACCAGAGTGGAGGGGACAGAGGGGACAGAGCCTTCTCTGGCTTCACACACCAACTTTTTTCGCCGTTTTTGACTTGAAAAGGAACATTTCCTTCATGCAGTTGGTGTAGCTTATTACCCCATTAAAGAGAAGCACCACACGACACTTCTGTCAGGGTAACACCGAGGCCTAATCAACACTTGGAGGTGTAACACAACACAAATAATCTCGCTCCTCAGGGAAGCCGGAGTAGAAGCCTGAGAAACGCTCCGGCTTTTCCCCGGAGGATTCAAGTATGCCATAGCAGAAATATGGTTAATGTTTTAATACATTTATGGAGCATAAATCATAAATGAAGCATTAAGCATCCGGTGCTCTCTCAAAAGTTTGAACAAATACAGGCAAATTGAAGGAATCTGCTAGAGCGAGGTATTGATAATTTTCCATGTGCATCACACAGTGGGAAAAAAATGGACGCGGGGCCTCCGAGCCCTGCCGCCTCCTCGCATACATTATGTTCCCCACTTAATGCCATATGAACCAGTAACCCACAAGAAGCCAAGGGAAGGCTCTTCCTCTCCCCCTCCAATAAATGTTTCATGCAGATCAGCAAATTTTCAGCAAATTTCCCATGAAAAGGCCGGCAGGGGCCTGCGGTGCACAGCGAGGAGCGAGGTCCCCAGCGGCCTGACCCCGGCAGCGGCCGCTTCCTGGCTCCAGGTTTCCTTCGGCCTCGCAGGTCCAGCCTGGTGTCAAAAGCTGGCCTTGTCTCCTGTCTCAGGATGTTGGTTTTACCTCTCAAGTGTTTCCTGAATTTGCAAAAATTCTTGGGGTTTCGTTTTTTGTTTTTTTTTTCTTTCTGGCGGCTGTCTGCGTGCTCAAAAGCCCATTTACCTTTGCTGGGGAGGGAGAACAAAGTATAAATATGGGGGGAAAATAAAAATAAAAAAGAAAAGGAAAAGGAAAGCAAGGGAAACCAAGAAGGAAAGAAAGAGAGAGGGAAAGAAAAAAATTTTTTAGTCGCTACTGTTGAGCAGGGGGTTTTCTCCCGGGACCAGTTCTACTTTTGGAACATGTTATTGTCAGGCAGAGGTCAACATCTTTTACCTCTTTTTTCCATTATTCAAAATAAGTATTGATGTTATGTTTTAGCTATTTAAAAGCCAGCTGCCTTGCTCATTTCAGATATTTTTCCTGGTATTATTGTATGTGGTAATAGCTGGCCTGTGTATCGTCTTTCACAAAATCTACCCTTTCAGGGTCTCAGTCTTCAAATGATATCAATCAAAATTTATGCAATTCAAAATCCATATGTATAGAGTCCCAGTTCACCTCATTTAATGATAATAGTAAACCACATGTTGTGTACATGTCTGAAACACTTTTCTAGTTCTTGACTGTATTAACCCTAGGGGCACTATGTTTTTGTACAGCTTGCCCAACTGAGCAGCATAATATATTGATTAATACTTGGCAACAACTGCATTCTTGAATAATAAAACCATGAACAAGGTAAACGTGTGCTAATAAAACAAGAAGAGTGTCAATATTATTTGGGGATGTATGTTAATAAAAGATGCTAAAGAACAGGCGAGCCCCCGGCCCCACAATTAACAAAGCTCAGTGCCTAAAGCTGCTCCCAGTTCCAGCCCCGTGTGATGTCGTTATCTGAGAGCCTCCTCGCCTACCTGGACATCCGTGAGGCGGCCACAACAATTGCTCCATATTTATGGGGGCTGCGTCCAGCACTCGGGGAAAAAAGTTCGGCATTTCCCCCTCCACAAAAGGCAAATTAAAATTAACAATATTTCATTGTTACCCAGATTCTTCCTAGGCAGAGCCCCGTGCAGGTATGGCCAGCCAAGCCTGCGAACAGTGACTGATTTTACAATAGAATTTGCTTTTTACAGGCTGCATTATTTACTTAAGCTTTAATATACAGTTCGAAATAAGATTTGCTTTCATGGAAAAACACTAAAACATTTGGCAAAGGAAGAGCCGAACGTTCTCCTTAATTTGTTTTGGCAACTCTGAAAAATAGATCCCATTACGCTCACGTTTGCATTCCAGAAACATAACAACAAATGATCATTTTACGAAAATCAAGATATAATTAAAAATGGGGGAATACTGTAAGCAGCAAGTGAAGGCAGAAGAAGGAGGGGAGACGTGGAAAGCAATGCTTTCAGCACTGGGGATGGCTGAGGAGGGGAAAAAGCAAAGGAGACCAGCTGAAAAGCCATTGCCAGAGCTTATTTATTTATTTTGGGGCTGAGGGAGGGGGAGAAACAACAGAGGAGGGAAGGACTTGGAAGTAAAAATTGTTTAGCAAACAGTTAAAATAGTTTCATGCCTTTTTTCCTTTTTTTTTTTTTTTTAGGGAAGACAATATTTAAACACAGGTTCATATTCATATTCCAGTCGTTTGACTTTGGTGGGAAAACAAATATTGAGGAATTAAACACAATTATGGTTTGATTAACTGGAGCTGGTTCCTAAAACCACAAGGTAGAGCAGCAAGATTGCATCTGTGTCTTCCCTCAATGCCATCCACATGAGTCACAGCGAGGCAGGAAAGCTGTTGACAAATTAATACTTTAAGAAAATAAACTATGGTCATGTTGAACATAGAGCAACTTTATCCTGATTAATTTGTGTTGGAGTGGCTCCAGCCCCCTTTACAAAGCCGCGCAGTTTGTACAAATGTAATTTCCTAATATTTACACGAGGAAAGCCTCAGCCGTTAAGCTTTGCCTCCAGTGTGAGTTTTGTGGTTAGTAAAAAGACAATAAAAATACAGAGAGGTAATTGTAAGCACATTTGGAAAAAAAAAAAAAAAAAAAAGGGAGAGAGAGAGGGAAAAAAAATTTCCCTGCTTCTCTGCACTCGTCCTTGCAGAGCCCTATAAAAGTGGCAGCGCGGCGGTGCTGGCGGGGACGCGGTGCCAGGCTCAGGGCTCAGCGACACCCAAGGCTCCCAACGCCTGGAACGGCACCCCCGGCCCCCCACCAGCCCCACATTCCCGGGGCTGCAGCTCCCTTCCAGCGCCCGCTGCTCCAGAGCCCGGCTCCAGCCCGACCAGCCTCGTGCCACGCTCTCTGTCATTTTATGTCTTTATTTAAACACAGCATCAGGCATTCGTACAATTGTCTAATTTAATAAATATGAGGAGGGGAGATGCAGTTAGAAGTGTTGCTTTGTTTGAAGAATATTAAAAATAACCTTTCGTTTTAATGAGATTTTTCCCCCCCCCCCCATCAGTTTACACAATTTTCCAGATGTAAAATGAGCTTTTGGCTGTAAAATATTTTATCACATTGTCTTACACAATAAAGATTAGATGTTTTTGCTCTCTCTCAACTCCACCGCAATTATTTTTTAGTGTTTGCAAATCATAATATCATTTAAAAACCATATTTTATACCTCATCTAAAATACTTTTATAGCAGTGTGATGAAAAAAACCCAACACAACATCTATTTAACTACTCTTTTTAAGTGGCTGTAATATGCTTTGGTATAATTTCCCAGAAAAAGGCACAGCTAAAAAAGCTTAGCTGTTCTTGAAAACAAATCTCCCAAGAAGCATCTTTGCAAAAAATCCCCAGAATTGAATTCCCCTGGCTGAAGAGCCCAGAGAGCCTGAATATAAAAATAGTAGCCCTGTCATTTCACATTCATTAAGTGTGAAACTCAGAAATTAATAATGTAAAAATATGCTTTTTAATTAGTCTTACATTCTGCCCAATGTACTTAAATGGGATCAGCAGCTCCCTAATGATTTTTTTCTTAATAAAGTATTAGCCTGTGATGCACTGGGGTTGACAGGTATGATAAACTGGAAAGTACTTTTGGAGGCGTATGAATGATACCAAAATAGTACTCTCCCATTTAAATGTAATTAACATCAGGGAGCAATATTACATGAGGAGAAGCCTGCAAGATTTTTATTTCAGGGTATTTTTTTTTTTTTTTTCATTTCTTGTTTTATGAGTAGTTTGATGATTGCAGCAGTGATTTTATAATTTAATTACCTTTGTTGAAAGCTAAGCTTTTGCTAATAGCAGGTCAACAGGATCATAAAGCAGCCTTCAAAAATATTAAAAAGGAGGTAAATCCCCTTAGCTAAACCTACACAATAAGAATGCGGGTGCGCATGTGTGGATGCAAAGCATTTTATGGATGTATGGATATACAGGCTCCACGCCTGTTCCCCTGTTATTTGTTTACTGTGCTGTTGCAAATCAGTATTTACTCTCCAAAGGGCTCTGTTATACATTACTCATATTTTTAAAAAGAAAAGAAAAAAGGAGGGGGAAAAAAAAGAGGGAAAATTGAAAAAAACTGGGAAAAAAGAGGGAGAAAGGAGAAATAAAAAAAAAGAAATATAAAAAGGAGAGGAATTTTTAAAAATCGTAGGAAAAAATAGGGAAAGAATACTAAAAAAAAGAAAGTTGTGGAGAAATCCATCTGACACACCCTGGATTTTCCCAGAACCAATAGGGTAGAGGAGTGAAGCCGCTCACTCTGGACCAGGACCAGGATCCTCAGCTCCACCACCCCTTCCACAAACACTTTGCACTTTTTTCCATTTCCAAAGCAGCCGATTTTACACCAGGAGATAAAAGATCACTGTTGACCTGCGCTGCTTGTGCAGGAGTATTCCCTAACTTATTTATATGCCAAATGTCACTTGTGTTTACCGAAGAATTTCTTCTCATATCTCAGAGTCACAGCGCTCCCCAAAGATGCACTTGCCATAGGGTAAACAAGCAGGGAGGAGGGCAGCATCCCCGGCTCCCTCCTTCCCAACCCAGAGGCTGCCGCATGGGCGTCACCTTCCCGAGCACACCCTGACATTTCCCTGTTTGCAGGCTGATGGATGGATGGGCTGAGGTGCCAGGTGACAGGAGTGGCTCAGGACATGGATTCACGGTGGCACTGAGGACATGGTTCCCTGTGCCTTCTGCCACACGTCCAGTGTCTCTTCTCCATCATGGTTCCAAGTTGGAATAAAGGCAAACTTGGAGCTGGCCAACCTAACCAGGAAAAACTATGGTCAGACAACAGGTAATGAAAGGGACTTCACATTTTTACACTTTTTTTCATTTGGTTTATGTGAAAATAGCCAATCCAACAAACAAACAAACAAACAAACAAACAAATCTCAATTTTGGTTTTTTTTTTTTTTACTCTTCCATTACAAACACATCCTTCAAGGCTGATCCTGCTTCTGAATATCCCAACCAAACTGGAAAGTATTAGGCCAAGGAGGGGTCAAACATCACAGTACAGTCATTCAGAGGGGATCCAGGTTGAACATCAGGAAGAATTCTTCATGGAAAGGGTTGCCAGACACTGGAATGGGCTGCTCAGGGAGGTGGTGGTGTCCAAGGAACAACTGGACATGGCACTCAGTGCTCTGGGCTGGGTTACAAGGTAGGGACGGGGCACAGGGTGGACTCAATGATTTTGGAGATCTTTTCTCACTGTAGCAATTCTGTGATTCCCCGTGAATACACTGCCCCCCTGCTGTCCCAAGGATGCGGGGTCAGGGGTTTAACTGGTGCCCAAGTGGCAGCCCTGCCACACGGGAATGCAGCTGCATCACTCCAGCACATCCATTTCTCCTGCTTTGGTAACTTCCAACGTCCTTTAAAAATGCGATCATGAAATGCCATTTCTTTCCTATTTATCTTGGCGCTACAAAACTGCCCAACTATTGGCCATACGTGAGCTCTTTTATAATATTTTTCCAATCACAAACACCATTCCATTGCTCCCCAGGGACCCCCGTGATGGATCTAGCTATCTATCTATTTACGCGTCCATGAATCAAATCATCCGAGTGCAGAAAGTTTGGATAATCTACAGCTTTCATAAGATTTCACCCAACTTACACTCCACGGGGGATTTCCAGGAGTGTGACGTTATTTGCACCCCTCTCCTCTTCTCCCACATGGTTTGCTGCACTCACCCCAAGATCCAAGCTTAAAATGCATGTCCAGCTCCCAGCCTGCAAAGGGAGTTTTCCAGGAGCAGGGATGCTTTAATGGGCAGCTGAATCAGAAACTAATCATCCGAACTACCCTCATGTAAACACACGCTGGAAATTTTATTACGGAGATATTTGGGGTTTTCCTGATAGAGAATAAAAGACAAATAATCAAACTTATTGGAAAATATTTACATAGGGCCACACAGTGCAAACCTTGGGAAAGCTGAACAGTATTTGCTCAGAGGAATAGCCCCGGTGCAGGCAGAGGAGTGGATACTGCTCAGCTGTCCAGGGAATTGGAGGGAGTTTGTCTGAGTCAGACATGCCAGCGATGGCCCCACACTGGGGCATCATAATGCTTTAATTAATTAATGTCTGTAAACTGTTTGGTGATCTTGGGATGAAAGGAGTTCTGGAAATGCCAGGTATTATTGAAAATTAATTACTCCAGCCTTCCCCCCAAATCTTGCTAAACATATTTCATTTTTTAATCTATCCTGCTGCTTTAATAAAGCTCATTGCAGAATTATTTTCTGCTAAATATTAAAGGAAAAAAAAAGAAGAGGGAACCTTTTAAGCAGAGGATTGAGCTGCAGCAGAAGAGATTGTGCAAAAGCCACATTTTGGGGGACAAAGTCTCCATGCGTGAGGCAGGCACAGGCAGAGGACACCGTGGTGGGAATGGGCTCAATCTGTGTGTCCCCATCATCCCCCTCAATGGCCAAGCCAAGACCTGACATTCACACAGGGCTGGAGAACCCTACTCCCATGGGGAAACAAAGCTGTGGGAGAGGTAGGACCAGTCTGAGGGATCCAAGGACAACACGGACTGTTCCAGCCACCGCCACGTGTCGGCAAATCAATCACTCTCGATGCTATTCATCATTCCATCACAGGAGACAGAACATGTATATTATTTATACAAGTCTGAAATCATTTGGTGTTGCTTACTGAAGAGTCACCTTCCACATCATCGTGGAGCAAAAGTCCTGAAAAAGACTCCGTGTCCAAGCCCCACCAGCCACACTCCAGGTACGGTCTAAACAATAAACCACAGCAGATAAAATAGACATTACTATAGTTTGGGGATTTTTTTTCAATGCTGCAGCTTTATACACATGAATTTTAGTTTATGTAACGCAGCAATTAATAATTTTGTTTATTTGTAAGGGCTGGGCCTGTGGTCTGGCTGGAGTGTTACTAGACTGTGGTAGAGTTGGAGCATCTTTCAACTCTCCTCGGGCCAAATCAACCCTTCTACCTCTTCAAGCACACAAAGCCCGTGTGTAACACACATCTCTGAGGAAGTTCACAGGGAAAACGGAAGGAGAATGTCCCAGTGGAGTTCCATACCTCTAAAATGACCCGACTCTGTACCCTGCAGAGGTGCGGGCCTTGCAATGACCTGTCTTCTCCTGGAGCATCCCACCCCATTTCTCTTGGAGCCATTTGAGCTTGCTGGGATAAGGAAACAGCTGTGTTAGTTGGGCCTCCATGGTTACTCCAGCATGAGCAACCCTCAACATCGACCTCTACTCTTCCTCCTCCTCCTCCTCCTCGTCCTCCTCCTTCTCCACAATATGCCATGGATGAATGAAAGTGGGAACTTCCAATCCACTCCTTCAACTTCTTCCCACAAACTGTGAAAGAGATGAAGCCCTTCCTTAGAATCCCCAGTCAAATCCACAGGTCAAGCATCATCTATCACCAATTTCCCACAGAAAAACATGCATTTCACCAAATCTTCCTCTGGCTACTTCTGAAACTGAACAGCAGATGGGGCTACAGAAATCATCACATTTAAAAAAAAATGTATGAAAACCAGCCTTTTACATTCGGAAAAGCAATTTATTCTACACCATTTCAAAAAATAAATAGGATTCTCCTTTTCTGTTTTAAGACATCAATGAATCTCTCGCATAATGGGCTTTTGTAAACCGATTATCCTTGATAATCTCATTAGCTGAAATTATTTTACTTTTCTAACATGGTAGATTTTTAAATACCTTTTATTTCAGATCCCTCTGGGCACGTTGCAGTGAAATTTACTATTAAGCAAAATAATTATCTATCTCAAACCTTAATGCTAAAAAGTAGAAAAATAAAAGAATTGCAATCTAAGGGCAGATATTAGAATGGAGAAAGTAAGTGCTAGGAGGAAACGGGAAATTTCCACGAGCAGGCAAATATCCTCTCATTATTAATAAATAAATCAAACTTGTTTTCCCAGGAATATGAAGACACAAGTAGAGGCTGATGCAATTGACGGGGTTTGCGTTGAGGTGGGGTCTGCACCTCTCGTGGTGATGCTGAGTGATGGCAGCGCGGTGGTTTCGTGCTTGGGAAGGACGATGCTCCTCCAGCTGCCACCAGCCAGGAGCTGCATCACCCTCTTCCCACCCACACCTGAGCAATTAAGAAATGTGAGTTGTTTCGAAATCAGCTTCAACCTGTGGATTTGTTCCGTGCGGAAGTTTGCAGCTGTAATGGGATTACGGTGTCGGCAGAGGGAGGGAAGTTTACAGCTGTACTGGTTTGGGGGGGAGGAAGCAGCTGTTAAAATAGAGGACTAATGGTGATTAATTCTTATTATGTGTTTGAAGATCTCACAATGAGTTCAGGACCCAAACCCTCCCTCAGGGAATAAACTGAAGGAGGAGGATTTAAAATAGGGGGGGGGAAAGGGGGGAATTTTAATGTATATTTGGCCTAAGTGGCCTGGTCTTAAATCAATTTATTAATATTTAAGTAAAATTTAAATCAACATTATTAAGACAAAAAATATCTAGCCTCGGAAACCTGTAATTCTGCATATTTATGCAGAATGGGAGATCACCTGGGCTTCCTCAAAAGTGCACATGCCAGAACCAGCAGGGGAACATCCTTTCAGCTTGTAGGGGACGGGTGCTGTCACACACTGATCGGAGAACCTCCTGATTCCCACAGCCCTTCCCCAGCAGCACCGTGCCCAAACCACAATGGGAAGAGGTGAGGAGAGACGCCATCCCACTTCTGCATCCACCACCACGGAGAGGGATGCTGGTAGCGACAGCGAGGAGGAGGAAGAAGCACGAAGAGCCCAACCTGGGCTTGGCTCGATTTGCAGCCTCCGGGGAACCTGCAGCATTTCCCAGTTCCAGGACAATTCACATCAGAGCCAGGTTATTTGTTGCAATATTGTGGCTGGGTCCTACAGCCAGCTTGCAGAGGTCTATGATGTGCTGGGTGTGCTGGGGCTTCCCCAGAGCACAGCAGGTAGAAGATATGAGATTTCTATTTATATACCACAGCCTGGCCAGGAGAGTGACAATTTAACAGCAAAGGTACAGGGAGAGAGAAGCAGCCTGGAAAGGCAGACAGGGCACGAAAGGTTCCCTGAATCCCTGGGAAGTGGTGACCCAGCACAGGCTGCAGTGGGATCCTCAGAGCACCCAGCCCCTCTTCCCTGGGGAGCTTCCCCCGGCTCATCCATTCTGCACTTAGAGAAGGTGACGTGGCTCTCAGGCCCCTCCTGAGGACAAATAAATGAAGGAAGGAAAAATAAAGAAGGTGAAAGCAGCAACAGGGCAAACTCCAAGATCTGGGGTTTGTTTTTCAGCCAAGGCTTTAATGGGGATTAATCAAATATCGCACATACAGAGAGATTTTCATTAACTATTAGAGGGCAGAAATGGGTGGGAAAATGAACAAAAAGCTAAACTTTTTTTTTTATGTGAACTTTTCCTTTTTGAGCTTTAACTTTGAGATCATACTAATCTTTTCAAAGCTCAAAGAGATCACAGAAAGATTTATTTCAGGACCAAGAAGAACTTCCTTTACCAAAATACCTCTGCCTGTGATTTTCCTGTTTCCACATTTTTAAGATGTTTTGTTTTTCAAATATGAAAGAATTGACAACAATAACTCTGGACTGTGCACCAAGTGCACCACAGAATCCTGCCTTTCACATGGCTGCAGCAGATACCCCTTCCCAGCAGAGCTGGTTACTAAATTAAACCATTCCTTCTAGCAGCAACTGATAACTCGGAGCTGATGATGTAGGTCAGAGACATCTGCAGTAAATTATTCCCCTCACCACAGGAGGAAGGGGAACACTTGGGACATGGAGATCGTGTGGATTCCATATTGGAGACCAAAATACACATTTTTACTCATAGCTGCTGCAAAACCAGATACCTCACTCTAGTGATTTTGCACCCAAGTCTTCATGGGTCAGTGATAAAGTTTGGATGGATTTATGGACTGAGAGCCAGAGAGAGGGGAGTGGGATAGGATGGGGTTTAGGTGCTGAGTGTTCAACCACAGGGCCCTACATATAGCCCAGATGCCCAGAAGAATCCAGGATGGCCTGGAAATTCCTGTGAGTTGGTTTGCTGGCTTTGTGGGAGGCTTGGGCTTCAGCAGTGTGTCCATGTTATAATTAATAAGCAATTTCTGTTTGAATGGCGTGTTTTGTCTTCATTTGAGCACGTTCTCTGCAAAGACAAAGATCAAGACAAACCTACTCAGAACACAACGAAGATAAAAGGGAATCATAAAAAGAGACAGACAGAGGAAAAGAAAGAACAAGGAAAAAAAGAAGACAAAGAACAGGGAGACACCAAAGAGGACACAGAACAAAGATAGGCAAAATGAAAAGACAAAGAAAAGTAAAGACAAAGAACAGAGATGATAGAGCACCACAAAATATGCAAGAGAGGCACAAAAGGGAAAAGGGGGAAAAACAGTGACTGAGAACAAAGGGCAGAGAACAGAGCAAGAGCAGAAATGCACAGGAAGGGAGAAAAATGGGAGAGAATTCAGCCAAGATGAGGCATGAAAAACAGCCCAAAGAACAAGCAAAAATAAACACAATGAAGAGAGAAAACAGCTAATCATCTTCTGATTTGCATTAAAAAATAAGTCATGGGAACACAGGCTCAGCGACAGAAATGTTGACAAGTTGAATGTCAAGATTTCTTGTGTCCTCTAAATTCAGTCAGACTGTCAGTACTTATAAAACTGGCTGTGGGAGAAGGGGAATGGGAGCTGAAGGATTGGTGCCTAGTGTGGAAGGAATAGCAGGAACCAGTGCTGGTGATAGAAGGGATTCAGAGGGAAGTGCTTGCAAGCAAGAGATGCCCAAAAAGCAGCCAAAATGCCTTTGTGAGGGCAGGAGATCCATTCCCATGATGAACCAAGAAAATGCTCATCCTATTCCTTCTGCAGCTTTCCAGTAAAGGAGTGGCAGAAATTCTGATGAACAAGTGTAATTGTGCATGTCTAATTTTAATATTTCTGTAGGGAGGTTTAGGTTGGATATCAGGAAAGGTTCTTCCCCCAGAGGGTGCTGGGCGCTGCCCAGGCTCCCCAGGGAATGGGCACGGCCCCGAGGCTGCCAGAGCTCCAGGAGCGTTGGGACAGTGCTGCCAGGGATGCCCAGGCTGGGGTTGTTGGGATGTCTGGGCAGGGCCAGGAGCTGGAATGGATGATCCTGTGGGTCCCTTCCAGCTCAGGGAATTCTATGAGTCTATGAAAATTTATGTTAAAAAATATCAGCTTTACTGAAGCAGTTCATGAAAACCCAGCCATGAGCCAAGAGCTGTGGGTTTTGAGCTGGCCAAGACAGTCTGTATGGAATTTAACTAGAGAGGCCACAGAGACTTCAGTCCTGCTGCAAAAACTGCACCAATAAATCATTTCTAAATCTTGACAATGGGCAAAAAAATAATTTATAAGAGGTACAGAGGTTCATGGTGAACATGAACACTCAGGGGATTTGCACAGGTTACAGAAAGGTATAAAGGGCTGGAGGTTTCTGGGGTTTCCCTGTTGGCAAGAACAGCAGGAGGACACCAGAATGATGGAGCCAAGCCAGGCAGGGAATAGTTGTGGCTGTCCCATCCCTGGAAGTGTCCAAGGCCAGGTTGGATGGGGCTTGGAGCAACCTGGGATAGTGGAAGGTGTCCCTGCCCATGGCAGGGGGTGGCACTGGATGGGCTTTAAGGTTCTTCACCTTTACAGGAACTCCTCAACTCCTTGATGGCCCACTGTGTTTCAAGGCAGAGGTCACAGACTGGAGTGGAAATGGCATTTTTCAAATCTGAGACAAAAAACTCTGATTTAGTACAACACACTTGGAAGAAACTCAAAAGGTGCGGAGTCCAGCTTGGTCTCATCAGACCAGATCTCCTAAGAGACCTCTGGGTCTGGTCCTACAGATGTTCCTGAGCATACATTAATGGACCTGTAATTATAAAATAAAGTTCTCTTTCAGGTTTCTTGTAGACCAAGGGAGGTTCTGGAATTTCATTGGCCATACAGATGCAGAACTGCACAACAGAAACCTCTTGAGCTACCCCAGCTTTCCAAAACTGAACCTTCAAAGAATTAGTGGTATTTTCTTACTGAAACACTACTCTTAATCCTTATTAGGATCAGCTGCCATGAAGGCCTCAGCTACCACTGATTTTATGTCTTTGTCCCTGCTGCAATACGTTGTCCGTTATTTTATTGTTAATTGTTAGCATTGCTATGGAATTTGATGTCACTAATACACAGATCCATACTCCCTGCCATTCCTCATCCCTCATTCCATGTGCTGGCAGTAGGGAAAACTGGTGTGCAATGGGTTAAATGCTTCCCATGCTGCTCCTTGGTTATATTTTATTTACCAGGATTTCTATAATGTGCGATATTTTTTTTTCCTTTTGAGATTTCCTCATTTCTTTCAGAACACTTTCACCTTATTTCTGGGCTGCTTCTCCCCAGGGGACAAAGTGGAGGTTCAGAAACTTCATGTGAACTTCCTGAAAAAGAAACAGATCACCTATTAAAAAACCCAAATGGAATGTGCTGTGAATATGGTTTAATATGTCCCAAAGAAAGAGCTGGCTCTAATCACAACATAAGATCTAAAATTCATTGTTTCACTCAGTTTATTGATTTAATCATGTATTTATTATTTATGATTTCGATGGCAGACAGAATTCTACTTCCATTATTTGATTCAGGTTAATCAGGGGATAATGTGCTTCTTTTACACCTTCACCTAAAGACTCTTCAGGTGCTCAAGACTCATGTCCAGAACTGCAAATCAAATCCCTTTCTGTCCTGCAGTTATGGCTATTTCCTTCCAAAATTACAATCTGTTTAAAATCTAAGGTTAATATATGAACTAAAATAATTGCCCGCAAACAAATTATGTCCAAGGTAGAAAGGTTTTCATGGGGCTCTGGCCTTTCAGGTGCTTTCACTGCTTTTAAAATACTTGTAAGTGGTTTTGGGGATGTGCCACTGCTCCTTTGCCCCAAAACTTCTCTGGAGACATTGCTGCTGGCCACTGGATGTGCTGAACCCATCACTCCAGACCTTGGGAAGAACAAATCTGCCAAAGGTCCTGTAGACAACACCTGTGAAGATGTAAAAACAACTCGCCATGTCCTCAGTTACTTTTTGATTTGTTTGCCTTCAGAACAGTTTTGACATTATTTAACTCATGACTTGTGAAATTCCAGGACCTTTATTATTCCTGTATCCCAACATCAAACTTATGCTGCTGACTCCTTGGTTTCCTTGGAGAATAGCAAATACTACTTGCAAGAGGTGATTTAAATCAATTCAGAATATATAAGATGAAGGCAAAAATCAGAAAATCATAGAATCATTAAGGAAAAGACCTCTAAGATCATCAAGTCCAGCCACTAACCCACCACTAAACCATGTCCCCAAGCACCACATCTACATGTTTTTTTTAAAAGAGAAATCAGATAAATGAGATTTTCATTCTAAATGACTTAATTCTACCCTAGAATATTCCCAGTATCACTGGTATTTGATACAAGGCCTTGTAAGATCTGGTTGGAAGTTTCTTTTAGCACGTTTTATTAAAAGGACTTTTCACCCTCTGAGTCCTCATTGCTACAGTGCAAGCTTGGGGGGCTGGAAATAAATAAAGTTAAAAAATCCAACCCTAACAGGCTTGATACTGGAGTAAACAAAGAAAAATCTTATGCCACAGCGTGGGGGTTTTTCCAGAGACAGACAGAGGAACAGGGGCAGCTCTTGGACACCCCAGGAAAACAGAGAAAGTAAATTGTCTCCTCAGGAGAGTCAATTTTCACTCTGTGTTTTCCAGGATTTCCAGAGGTCAGAATAAGGATGCTCCTCCCAAACCTCTTAAGACCCCATTCCCTTAGGATATGTGAGGATCCACAATCCTGCAACCAAGACTTCTCCATCTCACCTGAAGGTGACATTGATTCTATAGCAGCTACATCGCAATGAAACCAGGGGACAATCCCACACTTCCAATATTCAGGAAAAAAACCCAAACAACCTAAATATGTAAAATCTGTGCTTTTTTTCCCTTTTGCTTAATTTTTCCATGCCAAAAATGAACGCCATGGGGAAAGCTGCCCTTCTGCCTTTGCAAACTTAGGAAAAGCAGGGGGAACGGGCTGAGATGCAGGGGTGTAATTTAAATGTTATTAAGTCTGAGTTAAATCTCTTCTCAAAAATTTGGCCCTGCACAACGCTGAGCTTGGGCACAGCCCCAAACCACAGCTGTAAAAGCCTCGCTCATTTGAAAGGTCCAGTTGTGCTGCGGGACAAACATACGGCTCTTCCCAGCCCAGCCGCTCTTTTCTGCTCTACACTCTCTGAATTTTATAGTTGGAAAATGAGGGGCATCTTACCCAATTAGGTACTCCATAGCCTAATCAGCTTCTTTGTCGACCAGCAAAATATGATGTGCTCCGGCCCAGCTGTTCCCTGGTGGTGGTGTTGTCAGTCAGATTCTGCTGGAGAGAAAAGCGATGGAGAGCCGAGGACATTCCTGCACATCTGTTAGCTGAAAGCAGGGATAGTAAAGGATGCTCCAGCAATTTCCAGGAACAATAAGGATTAGTTGCTCATCTGATACTAACAACGTGCACCCTTCCCTCTTCTTTAGCATGTCTGTCAAATAATGTAATTATTAAGGACCAACAATGTGGCTTTTTATGTGAACCAGCGCTGACTACGCTGGAGTATTGCATTTTTAATTATAATGATGTTAAATGGCTTTAATTGCTGACACTGTCCTGATTCACAGAGCATTTTTATAACATTTATTAAAAAAAGGCCAAAGTTTATTTTACAGTCTGCAATAAAGCAGAACACAAAACCCAGCAACTGGCTCAATGAGCCCAACACATTAGTTCTATACACAGACTGCATATTATTCTTGCTCTATAAGTGATGTGAAAAGCAAAATTGAAGTCCTGCACAAAATTTGATCATCTTACTTAATAACAACAGATGCTCAGAGCAGTGGCATTTTGAAAAGAGCTCTGTATGCTACTGGTTATTAAATGGCAGGACATTTGGCATCCTCCAGCATTATACCATTTGAAAACCATGGAGTCACATAAATAGCCGATGAGAGCTGGGAGAAAAAAAAAGCCAGCTCCTGTCTGCATAGCAAAACTCACTTCATTTAAAATATTTAAAATGAGCAGGCTGCCTTTCAAAAGAAAAGTCCAGAAAACTTAGTGGAGGGGGAGCTTCCCTTTTATCTGGGAAACACAGGAAAGCAAATATGTTGGGAGGAAGAGAAGGAATGGTTCAACAGCACGACTGATCAGCCTTAACTGAGAATGCTAATGGCTTCTGCTGCTTTGTGTCAGGAGCTCAGCACCATTTGGGAAAGGCTCTGGCACCAAATTTCCTCCTTGATTTAAAAAGGAAAATATTGGCAATACGTAGGCAAATTACCATAACTGCAGGACGGATCAACAACGCGTGGGGATCATTTTAATGGAGCAATTCCTATTCAATAACGGGGAATCACTAAAGACAGTGGCTCACTTTCTTTGCAGGATAAATTCTCCTCACAAACACGTGCTGCCTGCACAGTTACACCATAGCTGGCTGTTAGATTCATATCTACTCTAAAAAGTTCTAATCGAGTTGATGAGCACACACAGTGGAACTTTCTCGTTTTTATTTGAGCGTAACAACGACTCTCTTCCACCTTTATCAAGGCACAAACCATCAGGATGCATTTGCCCAACATATTTTACTTAGAACAGCTCATTCTACACACTGTTCCAAGGAGTACCAGCAAAGCTGTGAATAAATACCTACATTAGGTATTTTTACCATTTTGTTTTTTATTAAATATCTTTAAAAAAACCCCAAATACACAACGGGTTTGGCTGAGAGCTGAAGGAAGAATTCACTGGGCTATAGGGGGGGGTCTGTGTGCACACTGCTTTTATTTCTACTTAATAAAATCTTGAAGATTGGGTTATAATGGCCATGCTTCCCCATCCTCAAGTATGGCATGGCAAATGGTGCCACTGTCATTAAGGGTGCATTGTTGTTTGTTTTATGCTAATCTTCCTTCAGTGTGACAGACTGTCACCTGCATGGGGGGTAACTTTCAGCACTATATTAGCCCATATGGCACAAGCTAAATTGTATCTAAGCTATGGGCTAATTATGGATGAGTTAATAAAACCAAGCAATGTCAGTCTGGCCACTTCTTCTGGTCCTCTGCCGACCCCCCAAGTGAGTTATTGCCTGCACTGTTCTCTTAAACTATTTTCATTTTTGCTCTCCACAATCACTGCCAAGCTTTATGGTTAAGACACTTTAATCCTTCTCCTTTCCCAATCCGGTGCAAGATGAGATCAAAACAATCTCTCCACACTTTTTCCATGTGATAACTTTCCCTGCTAATCAAGGCATGGTGCAACATCCCGAATACTAAACACAAACACACCGTGTTCAGTTTCCTGGAAATTTGCTGGCACAGCTGTGACATAACAAACAGATTTCTGTATTTGCAGGGAGAGAAAAACATGGTTCATCTTCCTTAAGTACAGGATCAAAGAGAAGAACATTTATTCTGTTAAATGCACATCCAAGTAACAGAAAACCATAGGAGTGGATGAAGATAGAAAGAATCTTTTCACGTTTTAAGATCAAGCAAATGCTTAGTGTTTTTTTGGACAAAGACCCAGCTTCTTTCCCTTCTTCAGAAAGAAGGGAGGGAGGAAGAGAGTCCCTCCCAAGTGTTAATGTTCCCACATGGCTCCGTCTGCTCTGCTTTGTCCCCACTTGTGCCTTTCAGTTGTCAGCCCTGGCAGCTGTTTCAGGCTCCCTCTTCAGCAAACTTTGCTTTCCCAAATGCTCTGTGCTATGCAGCCAGCACAAGGAAAGCCCAGCGAAGTACAGACACAAAACTTTGGACCAAGTGGACAGAAAATGTAGAAAAATCTTGTCAGTGATTAAGAAAGAAAAGAAAAAAAAAAAAAAGTAAGCTGGATTTCAGCAATAGGAAAACTGAGAAAAAATGAAGTGAAAATGCCCATCAGTTCTTTGCCTCCACTCCTGCAATGCTCCTGCCTTGATCAACTGCCTGAAAGGGCCTCTCAGGAGCAGGTGGAGACCAAGCCCAGCCGAGAAAGGGAGAATTATTCAGAGACTGCTCAAGTTCTAACTAAACAAACCCCAAACAAGTCATTTCTAGAAAAACATCATTTTAGGGGATATATTCTTTGAACTTGTCAGTGAGGTGTTTCCTCACACTGAACAGCAGAATTCAGGATTCAGGGTATGAGATACTCAGAGTATGAGATACTCAGGACACTGCTCAGCTTGTGACTTTGGCCACCCTCAGCTCAAGAGCCCAAAATTTAGGACAGCCGCTCTTTTTCTGTTTGCTCAGCCAAGTCCAAGACTCCTCCACTGGTGCACGAGTCGTTTAGGATTTTCAGGAGCTGGACTTTGATGATCCTTCTGGTTCCCTTCCAGCTCAGAATAATCTGGGATTTTGTTTTCTGCATTCAGTCCAGCTGAGTTAGCAGTGGAGTGTGACAATGAGAAGGCTCAAGCATAAAACTTCTGGAGAAAAGGATAGAAAGTGAGAAGTGTGAATTTGGATGTGGTAGCAGATACTCAGCACTTTCAGGTTTTGGCCCAGGCTCTCCCCAGAGGGGTGTTAAAACCTCCCTGTGAGCAAAGGTTTGAATTATGTCAGTACACTAAAGATATTTAATAAAACTCACAATAAAAAAATTAAAAATAAACCCAGGCTCAACTTGTGGGGGTCAGAACATCCTCCCAGCCCATGCAGCCTCGTTTTTAGATAAAGCTGTGCAGCTCCAAAAGGAAATACCTCAAGATTGCTGTGCTTTGGAGTGATTACTTCCCCATCACAACTTCATACCCCTTTCGACACGAGTATGCAAGAAATCAGGAGATCCCTTGTTCTTTATTTCCTGTAAGGAACAATGCCATGTTTCACACAATGCCTTGATAAATACAAAGCCATCGGGCAAACTGCCTTTACACCCATCACATATAACGAAATGTTTCATCTGGAACAGGAACTGTTTTTCCAATTCCCAGTTTTACTCTCTCCTTGGCTTTTTCCTCTTTCCCTCCTTATTTTCTTCCCTCACTTTATAGACAGTCTGTTAATCTACTCAGACCTACAGTACTGAAAGACCTTCTCACTCAGGAAGTCACCCCTAGAAGTGTATTTTTGCCTTAAAAGTCAAGTTCAGACCTAATCACCACTTAAATAGCACAAGGAGACAAAGGCAATATCATTGCTATTCAAGTTCCTTAGTCCTTTGCTCAAGAAAAATTCTTCCCTGGACTATTCCCTCACAGGAGTGAACCCATTGGTTTGAAACTGAGATTAAGTTTTTCCCCTAAAAGATTAACTTAATTAAATTAAACTCAAATTCCATTCAAACAAATTCAGCAATTCTGGGAAATCTTATGATTCACGTTACACTTTAAGTGATTCCAACAGCCCTTTCTGGCCCGGTGGAGCTCGATGGGTCTATGATTCTGTAAAATTACTTCATAGATTAACTAAAGAATGGCAAAGCCAAATTCAACCTTCAAAGCTGAACTGGTGTCTCTTACCTTGTTTTCTCTGTAACACCAAGGAACTTCATTTCTTTGTCCTCTTGTAAAAACACTGACACAGGAATTACTGGGCTGCGCTTTTCTTTCAAACACCGGGGCCTCGAAAAGAGCTTCTAGAGAGGGTTGTTCAGGTCTTTATTCATGTCATGTGTTCTGTCTATTCTTTGCTGATTGAGGTAATTTTTTTGCAGAATATTCTTCCCCCAGAGTGTGGCTGGGCACTGGAACAGCTTCCCCAGGGAAGCCTTTATGGCACCAAGCCTGCCAGAGCTCAAGAAGAGCTTGGAAAATGCTCTCAGGCACGGGGTGGGATTGTTGGGGTGTCCTGAGCAGGATCAGGAGCTGGATTCGATGATCCCTGCGGGTGCCCTCCACCTCAGGATATCCTGATTCTATGAATATCCCCCAAAAAGTTCTTTTCAGCACTTCAGGGACTTCAGCAAGCTGGGAAAGGCAATCAGCAGCTTCTGTAGCTGGAAACCTCTAGTTCTGATCTGCAACTCCAAACTTGACTGCAGGAGGATGCATGGGAGCAAATACCCCACAGAAGGTGTTCATGGCTCTGTGGCTGGATCAATTCCGCTCCTACGCCAGCTTTTCTTGTAACAAACTCTCTACAAATGACCAGCCAGCCAGGCTCTGTGACCTATCAGGTTTTCTAATGCAAATTAAAGCAGTTCAACATCGCTTTCAGCCTTTGTTCTCATGAATTGCACCTCGGGTTGCTTCCTCCTTGGTAGTCATCCTTCTCCGTCTCACCTGATGTTTGAAGAGATCTAAAGATTAGACCTCTTAACAGCGCACTGTGTTCACTATACAAATTATCGATCACCCGGTTTTAGACCATTTTTCTCACCGTCTCCTGGAGTGAATTGAGAACAAAATACAGCTGATAATATGTGCCCTTTCCTCAAGTTCAACCACCAGAACGCCTGGGTTACAATCTCACAGGATGTTTCTATCATTATCTGCCTCCCCCTAGCCAGTAACACTCAGGTTTTGAGAAGCAGAACAGCCCTCACTGATAGCCTGAGACATTAATTATCTCTCTAATAGCTGCATATGTGAATTCTATAATAGAACTGGGATTGTACACTTTCTGTATGTGTTTTCACAGTTTCTTTTAGCAGAAATCAAACTCTGAGCCAAGCTGCAAACTTGGGATAAATCCATGAACTTTCCCAGCCTTGATGTTGTTCAGACTTCTATTTCCAGAAGATCCATCAATACACTAAAATTAAGCTTACACAGCAAAAGCCTTCTTTTTCAGGTGTCTTCTAAGGAAAAAGCACATTACCCTATGAAAATGAAGATTTGATCCTTATTTGCATGGCAGGAATTACCACAGGGCATTTGGAGTAGGAAAGCTGTTAAGGGTGAAAGCAAAATGTGTTTGGGAAGAACCGGTGTTATCCCAAAACCAAGCTAATGAATACCCATCGAGTGTTTGATTTATTGGTCCTTCCCTGCATAATCCTTCCCTGTTCAAGGAGCTAAAAGACCTTTTTCAGGCAGTTGTTTTCCTCCACAACTTTGCTGTATCCCCCACAAGCTCAAGAAAAACAGATCCTCACCCAAGATCATCATTGCACTGACATGTGCTGCCTTTATGTGCTCAAACCATCTAAATCAAAATGACCTCGAGGCTTTTTCCCTAGGAATGTATGAAACCCTCCTTGACAGAAGCTGCTTTGGGCCACCAGACAAGCACCGGGGCCAGGAGCAGCAGGAAGAGAGGCTGAGCTGAGCCAGGCTCCGTGCACACCCTTACAATGGTTTGGAGCTGGATAAAAGGAGTTGATGATCTTAGAGGTCTCTTCCAACCTTGATGATTCTATGAAAAGAACTTACTGGAGGTGCTAAAGTGCCACATCTCCAAGTCCCGTGGAGCACACAAGGGTTGGAGCATCTCCATGCCCAGGAAAGGCTGAGGGAGCTGGGGCTGCTCAGCCTCAAGAGGAGCCCCAGTTGAGAGTGGCCCTCAGCCCTGGGTGTCCCTGGCTGTCCCTGAGTGTCCCTGAGTGTTCCTGGGTGTCCCTGGCTGCAGGGAGGGCTCTGAGCAGGGCCCAGGCTCTGCTCCGGGGGCCAGTGATGGCACCAGAGCAATGGGCAGGGCCTGAGCCCAGCAATTGCCCTGCACAGGAGGCAGAACTGCTGCCCTGGGCAGTGCCCAGCCCTGAGCAGAGCCCAGAGAGGATGTGGAGTCTCCTCACTGGGATATTCCAGACCCCTCTGGACATAATCCAGAAGTGTTACACCTGCTATCTCTCCCTTCACTGATATAAAGATGCCTTTGGTGAGGAAAGGGATACAAAGCAGGCTAAGCACAGATAAAGAGGAGTCAGAGAGGAGATAGCCTAAACTCCATCTTGATTGTGCACAATACACCTTTTGCCAGCAGTAGGAAGAATCTATGTCTTTACATAAGAGAAAAGCCCTCTTTTACAGCCCAAACTCCATCATTTGATATTCAGCAGCTGGATACTGTAAAAATCAGTCTTGGTGTAAAATATGAACTCCCAGTAAGCTGATACACCTCGAGCCTTTCACAGCCCTCGGCGCTGAGTGTCTAAAGATTGCTCAGCTCGGAAAGGTCACTTGTGCTGTACACAGGAACCTGACCACAGTAATCTGTAAAGAGCAGATATTGTTCTCCTTGTTTGTAAAGACTTTAGGAATGTAAACAGGAGCACCCGGGCTCTTTCTTTGGGATGTATCGGATTCATGGGGCGCCGTGTGCCGAGTTTACAAATGTGAGACTTCGCAGTTGGTTTTGGCAAGTCTGGTCATAATCTTCAGCGAAATCAAAACACTGCAAAGATCACACTCCACATTTCTAAGACCTAATTTAATTAAAATCTTTCACTGGGAAGGGATGGTTTCAAGCTCTCCCCCCTTCTTCCTTTGCATACAGACATAAACATTCACCAGAACCAAACTCGGCATTGATTTTCCTTTATCCCTTGCACTAATCTGAAGTCCCGAGAGAAGAACAGATGAGGTTAAGGTTAAGAAAGTTATGCACAACAGCTCTTAACTCGATGGCAGGGAGATAAGGAACATGCTAGTATCATTTAGGTGAACTCATCTATCAAATTACCTGTCCCTGTTGGATTTGGTAGGGAGTATTCCCACTTTTAAGTGAATAATTTGCTCATGCATCTTCAAAACATTTCTCTGCAAGCTTTAAGTCAAATATCCATTGGAAAAAAAAAGGACAGTTCCTTGAAGTTATGGCCACCTGTTTGGAAGAGGGCCCCTGGCATGAGGTTAGAGACAGAGCAAAAGAAAAACACAACGAAATGTGCTCAGTTCTGCCTTACGTCTTCTTCATATTCCTTCTAATTTGGGAATTCAGATGCCAACAGTGATTATTCTGTTTTACAGTAAGGTCATTGACGCCACAGGCTCAGCAGAGAGCTTTTCCACAGGTCAGATCTTCTCCTGGTAGGAGCTGTCTCCACATCAGGGACACCAGTGAAACCACCACGATTCATTTTAGGAGGGGAATTAATGTAGTTGGGTGGTCTCAAGTCAGTCACAGCCAAATTCCTGCACTATTGATGGCTGTTCCCAGCAAAGATTTGGGATGAACCCCAGCCTAACTGCAAATTTTTGGTGATCTTCAAAGCTAAATGTCTATTTTAAGGACAACTCCTGGCAGCCAATGTAGCTTTTACTGTAGGTCTGTACAATTAATTGTGTTGATTTGGGTGACATTATTTCTGTCTTGAAACCACTTATTAAGAAAAGAAAATAAATACCCTGTTTGTTCAAGATAAACCTAAGAAGAGCTTGAACGGAAAACACTAAGCAGGCTCACTGCCTTTCTCAGAGATTTGTTTTCCATTTGCCTTTTAAATAAAAAGTAACGCTTTGCTTAGTAATTTCTCTGTTTTATTTAATTATTTGCACCAAATCCAGATCACTTCCTCTCTTAGGTAAAGATTTCTGTTTATTAAAGGCAAAAATGCATGAAAAATTTTATTTTCCATTCAGCAATTTGGTCCAATTTTCTTTAACTGAGAACACTCACTCAAGGTTTTATTTGTGTAAAACCAAGTTGAACCAGAAATTCAGTATATGCACTCCATGTAATCACTTTGCTCCATGGAAAACTCTGGAAAACTGTGGAAGCCAAAGGTAGTTTCGACTGATTTTGTCCTTGGGAAATCACATATCCCAAGACAGAAAGTATTGAAGGAGGATAATATATTTATCATTAATGTTGCAAGGTTATTAGTCAGTTGTGAGGGCTTTGTATTGTTTTGGGTTTTTTTCTTTTCCAGTCTGGGTTGGTTTATTATTTAATTTTTCTCTATGATATTTTCCTGGCCAGAAAATGAGTTATTAATAAAAATGAACTTCAGATACTGAATTTTAACCTCATCAAAAATCAGCAAAAAGACTGCTGGCCCCTTCGGTCCTACTCCACTCTCCAAATAAATCAAAATAAAATATTTGCAATGCAAAGTGTTACACGAGGCATCAGGGTCTGTTTAACTACTGGAGGAGCCAAATTCTCGTTTTAAGGCACAAGTTGAGTTTTTCCTTTTTTTTTTTTTTCCATAGCTTCACTCTGCCCACTGTGTGCAACAACCAATTCCAGAGGCAGGTCCTGGGCTTATTGTGCTCCTACTGGAGAAATATCCCTTGCTGGATGAAACAGCTACTCAGGTTTCCCTCAAAGCTCTAATTCCCAAAGCAAGGAATTTGGGGTAGCCATCCAAAAATAACTGAGTGTTTCCTGATGAGCACGATGGCCAGACAAAGAGAATCAACTCAGCCACATTTTTATCCAAGTGGAAGGTAATGGCTCATTTATCTAATTTTATATTCAAGCAATAAATTGAATAATAGTTATTTTAGACTGTTCCTCTCATTGCAGATTTATAGATGGGACAGCTAAACCCCAAAAATTAACTGAGGAAATATTAGTCAGACATTGACTGCAGAGTTTTTAAGTCTACAATATCGTTAGTAGTAGAAGGGGAGTAGAGAAAATAAAGTTTGTCAATGGACAAGGAAAAGATTTTAAGTGAATATATGATAATCAGACACAGAAATAGTCTGGGGGCTGTAATGAGGAGTTTACAGCACAGCTTTTGCAGGGAAGACACCGGATACAGAACTGTGTCTAAACATTAAACATCCTGGACAATGAAATCACAGATTCACAAAATCATCCAGGTTGGAAGAGACCTTCAAGGTCATCAAGTCCAGCCATTAACCCAGCACCACTGAATGGGATGATTTATCCATCTCATTTATCCATGTGATTTATCCATCTGATTTATCTGGACATTGGGGCTGGGAGCAGCCTGGGATAGTGGAAGGTGTCCCTGCCCATGGCAGGGGCTGGGAATGAGATGAGCTTTAAGGCCCCTTCCAGCCCAAACCAGTCTGGGATTCTGGAATTCTCAAACATTTGCACTTCGTTGTTTTTATCCCAGAGCCTGGAATGGGTGGAGGCTGCTGGAAGCTCAGGGACAAAGCTGGAGGCACAAACACCTTTTCCTGCCTTCCATGGTGTCAAAGTAAAGCCATGAAATTTCTCTCTTGGTTTTAGCTCTCATGCTGGGGTGTAAAACTACTGCCAGTTAATTCTTTCCAGTTCTTGATTATTTTAATATTTATAGCGTCATAGGAACTCTCAGCATTCTCTTATGATCACAGACACCATCCCCACACTCCAACCTCAGCAAAAAACAGATGGAAAGCCCAATCTCCTGCCCAATAACTGCACACACTTCTTCTGATGTGACATAAAAAGAAATTCAAACAGGGAAGAGATAGTTTGAGAAATATCTAGTTAGGGGGAAGGAAAATCAACCAAACCTTGCTTGATTTCTAAAGCAAATAGCTCACACATGGTTAAAAAAAATAGCAGGAGAGAGAGTAAAGAATGTTGTGCAACAAACTCGCTCTTAACCTGACCCAGCTCCTGTGAGAAGTAATTTTTTAACATTCTTAGTAATTCCTCATATTTTTCTTAATAAAAATGGCTGCAGCGCAGAGACTCAAGGACAAAGAATAATTAAGTTATGCCTCTGAAGTACATTAAACCATATTCAAAGCAAATGGTAATATTAATTCACAATAAACCTGCAGAAACGTCACTTGATAAATTATAACCAATGCCTGTTTGGACTGTGGAAAAATTTCCTTTGGAGCCTGAGGAATCTGCTTCTCTTTGCACAAAGGGTGCTCTGCACCAGGTGATTGCAGACAAAATGCCTTCAAAGATACCAGCACAGCCTCTGGCAGAGCAAAGCTCAGGATAAAGGGTTATTTAGGAGGTGTAGAGCCCTCTCTGGCACCTCGAGCAGAGCAAGGAGCGCAGTGAGGGGACTGCAAAAGCACCTTTGTGCTCCAAGGTGGCTCGGTTAGGGAGGTGCAAGATGCAAATTAGGGAGAATTTAGGCTACTTTCCACTACAATGAGGATCTGCCGAAGACCAGGGTAGCCCGAGGTCAGTTTAGGATATGGAAAAAGGCACTTTTGACCCAAGCTTTCTCTTTCTCCAGGTGCGTCCCACCTGAGTTTCAAATTAAAAAGGGTTGCAGGATTCAGCCCTTCAAAAATTAAATGATTATTTGATAGTGGTTGCTGCCTAGGCACGTTTGTAAGAAATAATAATTTCCCTCAAAAAAATCATTAAGCAGAAGGGCATCGAAATTAGTTACAGAAACAACCATATTTGTGTTGATCTTCGGCTGCTGTAAATCAGCATAACCTGGATGACTTCAAAGGAAGCGCTGCCAATCCACAGTCCTGGGAATCTGCTCTGCTGCACTTAGACTGCCCAACATCTTGACATCCTGTGCGAGTTCAGTGTTTATTCTCTCGCACTAAAAGGACAGAAACACACACACCTTTCATCTGCTCTCAGCAAATTGCTTGTGATTTCTCCTTGGCTGCAACGCTCAGCTGTGGCCGGCCACAGAAAGGTTGTCCAGCTGCTTAGGAGCCCATTTAAATATGAATTGGAACACGAATGTTTCATGGAAATTTGGCCTCTCCCAGCTCTCCCTGGCTTTGTCCGCCTGGAGATTGTTTGTCCCTCCTTTCAGCTCAATAGGTTCTTTCAAATTATAACAAACAAGGATGCTGGGGAATACCAGGAAACAGCTCCAAAGATGTAGTGCTCTTTTATATTCCTGGGCATGTCACTTGCTAACAGCCCCGGCGCCTGCTCTTCCAAACTGGAACAAGGGCGAGGACCGACCGAGATTCCTCACTCCTGAGAAAACAAACAAACAAACCCACCCACCCCCTGGAAACAAAGAGCAAAAAATATTTCCTCAATTAGGCAGGTGAAAAAGGGGTCCAGAACCTGGCAAGGCTTATCCACGTGTGGGCGCCTCGCTTTTCTCACTCCTCTGGCTCGTTTCAAATGGATTCTGTCAAGAATAATGGCCAAGAACTGGTTCTTGATCTTCCATGAAAAAATAAGGTACAAAGTAAATGAGATAAACTGTGCTGCAGGAATATAAATTAATGATGACTTCATAGCAGACCTTCGCCTTGCATAAGATTAATTAGAATAAATGCCTAAATTGGGTGTTAGAACTTCTTTTAAAGCTTGGATTTTCATGGGTACATAATATTTCTTACCAATTTTACAAACTGAAATACAAGTCTAAATTCAGATGCATTCATTATTGTCAGATTTGGTCAGATTCCAGTCTCTGGAAATCAGCAGTAGTGCAGAGGATTTATTACCATTACTAATATTACTATTAACATTATTTTCCTATCTCTCCACGACAACTCTGCTTCATTTTTTAGGGGGAAATAAAAGTGTAGCTAAAATATGCTCTTATGTAAGTTTTAAAATATCATAAAAGAGCAAATCCTCATTTTTTTTTACCCCAAATTCCTCTCTTTGCTGCTGACAGGCAGGGCAGGTTATCCCAGACACAGACCTGACCTTTGTTATTCAGAATTTCTCCCTTTCCTAATCTACCTACATGGAAAACAGCTTTCTCTAATGAAATCAGAAAATGGCAGTGGCAATTACTGCGTGGCCAGAGCATGTTTCCAGCCTTTTTCCTTTCCCTCATGGACACAGACTCCAGGTATGGGGAAGCTGATTTTTTAAATGTCATCGCTTTTGTCACTTTAAGTTCTATTAAGATTGGTTATTGACTTTATGTAGAATTAATGGCTTCCAAAGTCCTACATTTTTACACGTGATAAACTCTGGTGCTGAGAAACCAGCAAACTCCTGTTGTTTATTGCCCTTCCCTCTTCCCCACCCAGGAGGAACAGGAGTCACTTGAACTAAAGCCCTTAGGCTTCTCCCATGAACGTGTCTGGATGTTTCTCACTTAGGTTGACGTGACAATTATTAGACCTGGCACATATAAACACAAAAAGCAAGAGGCATTAACAGGTCTATTCACCAAGGATTCTGCACCCTTTGCACAAAAAAACCCTTAAATAAAAGAAGCATGCCTAAATTGTGTAAATGTCAAGGTTTTCTCATTCATTAATTCCCCTCTCTTTGATGTGCAATGCTCCCAACCCTGTCTCTGCTCAATGGAGGAGTGCTGGGCTGATAAAAACCGACTCATCCTGGCACATTCCCGGGCTCACAAAGGATGCAGACTTGGACTGTGATCCAAAAATGCACTTATGTGCATTGCACCTACAGAGAAACATTTGTTAGGAGCTCATTTCCCCCCGCCCCGAGGGGACTGACAGCCACAGCGTTTGCCACACAGGGCTGGGAACAGCTCCACGATGTCCTCCTGGTGCCCCACTGTATCTGAAGGGAAGACAAAGGAAAGAGTGGAGAAAAAAGTTCTGTTTTCCCACCTTTGGACTTTGCCACCTTGTTCTGGAGAGCTTCTGCCCCTGAGACAGAGGGTCACTCTGGTCATCACACCTCCAGAGGAACTAAAGCCTTGATGGTGTCTCCCCACCACCAGCAATCTCCACCTGTGCAGAAGTGACAGCATTGCAGAGGGGAGACCATGGGCCTGTTGTTTATTGCAACTCCAAGTGCAGACATCATCCTCTGCCACCATTTTGAGCCATGCCAAGCCAGGCAACAGCCAGGAGCTGCCAGGATTCCAGGGTGGAGTAGAAAAGCCTGCCATTGGCTTTGGCCTGGAAGACTGCCACCTTGAAGAGGTTGGTGGAGATGGAGGGGTGGGCTCTTCCTTTTACAGGGAGCTGCTGAGCTCTTTCTCCCACACAGTGTAAAGGAACATTTATTTGTGAATGGTCTCTTTCTTTGGGGGAATTCAGTTTCTGTAGGAAAACAATCTCTTTATGTATCAGAAAAATGCCTGATGCTTTCAATTATAGAATGATAGAGTGGTTTGGGTTGGAAGGGACCTTAAAGATCATCTCATGCCAACCACTGTGGGACGGGAACTTTTCACTAAACCAGGTTGCTCAGAGCCCAAACAATTCCATATAAGCTCTGCAGAAACAAAATCCCCTATGCTTAGAGTTCTTAAATCCACCCAGAATGCCTGTAATTAACTGTAGGACCAGCAACAGCTTCCGTGAGAGAGTGAGGAAAGAGAGGCAGACACGCAACCCACAGCAGATTTCAGTGCTCAAAGACACAAACCCACCTCTGTCATGGTGTGAAGTCACTGTCTTGCTCCTGCCTTCCCCCAAGTCACGTCACTGGCGCGTGGTGCTGGCACAGATGGCAGCTGTGGCACGGGCAGAGCATGCCAGCTGTCTGGGACACAGGTGTGGATGCTCCTGCTCGCTGCTCTCTGGAAACCAGACCTCCAGGAGCCGGCCTCAAAGAAGAGAAAAGGGACATTGCCCACATCTCCACTACTTGCTTATATCAACTGACGAATAGAGGGTTACAAGCAAAAGTGGCTCAAAAAGGTTTTTCTGCATGATGCTTAAATTGATAAGGTATCAGAATTTTGTCACAGTAAATAGGCAACATATTGTTACAGCCGCTATTATGCAGACTTGACATACAGATCCATCCATAAAGCAATTTGAGAACAAGGCACCAGTTATTCATGCCCTCTTTGTAATCCAAATATCTACTTTATCCCAAAAAGCAACTGCCCACATGTCCTTTGTCAGGGTGAAATATGGAAATAGGCAGGAGAAAATCCAAGATTCATCACCACTTGGAGTTAACATCACCTCAGTTGCACAGTGATTCTCAAATTACTGATGTTTATTTTCAAATCCATGGCTCTACAGATTGGAGGGAAGTCACTGTGGGCTGTATTTATCAGTGAGTGACAGGAGTGATGACATCAATAATAACCAGCTCCCATCAATGAAGTAGGAGTTTCCCATTTCCTCTCAGCACTATCGACAGCTATTCTCCATCGCTGAGCTGCCGGGACGTCAAACATGACCATTGATTAGCAATGGGGGATTATGGAAAAGCCCTTCCACCATCCATCGGGGTTTCTGTTAGTAGCTCAGCCCTCAGCTCTTAGACAGCATGAGACTGCTCTGTCTCTGTGGGAATTGGGAAAACAGGAGTTGGGAGCAGCCGCCAGCTGGAATCCAGGGAAAGGCACGGCACCCCAGCCACGGCTGCTGGGGTGATTTAGGGCCCTGGCTGCTCAGCTCTGCCAAATGGAAGGAGCAGGGGTCAGGAAAGGCACACGAGGGAAAGAAAGGTTTGGTGGAGTGGCAATTTTACAGCAAATTGTCACCAAGGAGGAGCAGCCACAAAGAGAGGGGCAACACGAGAAAGGTGATGCAGATAAAGCAGTCTGATTCTTCCTACACCTCCCATGGATATCCAGATTTCAGCTGAGCTGTGAGGATGCTCAGGGCTTTTGCAGAGATGTGAGACTTCACTTGCTTTCCCTGGAAATTCTGCTGTTCAATGGCAAAATGGCGTTTGCTCCTGTTTTTTCAACATTGTTTTCTATACCCAAAGAGAGACCAAAACACCCCAAAAATGGATACTAAAGGTGCCATAGCAAGACCCCACAGAATCCTGGAATCACAGAATTATGTTGGAAAAGCCCTCTAAGATCATCAAGACTCCCAGCACCGCCAAGGCCACCACTAACCCATGTCCCCAAGTGCCATAGCTACATTTCTTTAAATTCTTCCAGGGATGGTGGATGATTCCACCATTTCCCTGAGCGAGTGGTTTTAGATTTCTCCAACAGCTGATTTATTCCAGGCTCTTACCTGGTCAAGGCCTAACTTGTGTATACAGATAAAGGTTTATTTAGAACTTCAAGCAACCCCATAAGCCAGTCTAGGAAAAGACAAAAAATATTGAAGAATTTGGAATGTTGAAGAAAACACCAAATCTTGTTTCACCTGAACAGGAGTGCAGGGACAAGGGAGGTCTGAACCCTTCCTCTCTGGTCTGATCTTGCAACAACATTGTGGTGCTCCTCATCTGAAACCACAGCTCTACAACGAAACCACCAAAGCCAACATGAGAAGGACTTTACTGAGTATTTTTTAAATTAATTGTTTGGGGTTGTTTTCTGGGGGAGTTGAGTTGTGAGTCTTCGCAGAAGATGAAAGTGCTGAAGAAAGATAAAAGTGCTGAAGACTCACTGCCTTGTGGCACCCAGTCACCGCTACATGAATATCAGGAAAAAGTAGGAGCACGTCTCCAGCTGGGAGAGCGAAACCCGGCCTGATGGAGTGGCTCACGAGGTTTCTCTTGGCTGCTCCATGCAATATCTCCTTTGTTTGTTCCTAGCACAGCTATTTATATCACACACTCAACTGAAAGGCAAGCGGCCAAAGGTTTGCTTTTTAGGGTTAGTTTGGGCAAACGCCCAAACCTCTGGATGCTAAACTCTCCAAACCACCAGGGTTTGCAGAATTAGGTTAGAAATCACACACAAATGGGCTTTCTCCAAAATCATTTTTGCACTCCATTTGTAACTGAACCACTCTCTTGACGTGTTTTTATATTTTCCTATCAAGATCTAACCAGGATATGAAAGCATTGAATACTAATGCAGAAAAAGAAATGATAAGTTAATGTTCCCCAACTTGATTGGAAATACAGTGCAAGAAATAACATTGCCCCCCACTGCAGTGGAGGGAATACGTCCTTCACTCGGGAATACGGTGTTGGATCTGGTGGTGAGGTATCAAAAATAGATTTCATTTTAATTAAAAAGATTATAGAGGTATTAATAGAGGGGAGAGATCCTCCTGGAAAGAAGAGAAATGGCATCTGAGCCAAAAGAAATGTCATGAACATTTTGTTCCAGGGGTTTCTGCAAGCCCAGAGGTGGTCCAAGGTCCCCATGGGACAATGTCCTGCCTGTGCAGAGGAGGACTTAGCCAGCATGGCCTGAGCTCACATTTCCAGCTTATTTTTGGCCCTGAAGACTTGATGCTCCACTTGGACCAATCCATCTTCATCGCTGGAGCAGGAGAGTGATTCTGCCAGCAGGGACCAGGTCCTCTAATGCTCAGCTGGGCAGCACTGGTGAGTTCAGTGCCATGGCCCTCGTGTGCCAAGTGACCACCCAGCCAACTTGCCAGGCTCGGGCTGGCAGCCAGCTCCCGGCAGGCACATTCCCAGCTGCTCTGGCTCGTGTGGATTGGCCAGAAATCTGAAGGAGACCACGCAGAGCCCTTTGCCTGGAGCTGGAGGACACACACGTGCAGGTCCTGAGCACAATCAGCTGATCCAAGGTGTGGTTTGAATGTTTTACCCTCTATAGAGAAAGGTTTGGGGAAAGTGGCAATATTTGGGAGGTAGGTTTGGGGAAAAGGAGGACAATTCCATTACCATCCTGACCCCTGCACAGCTGTTCAAGACAAAAAATATGGCAAGCAGCCTTCTGCACAAAGAAAAATCCTTATAAAGCTTTCTGAGGTTAAAATATTACTCTAAATATAATTCTGAAATGTCTTTCTCTTTGAAAAACACCTAAAAGCCACCTACAAGCTACATTTGAAGAACAAAAGTTATTCCAAAAAGCCATGATTAATGAGCAAAACATTTTGAAAACTGTCCTATGATTTGTTCTATAGTTTTTCAAGTTGAGATATTCATTGAAACAAACCCTGTGAACGGCTCCCTTTTGAATGACTCAGCATTTTCCCCAAGGAAAGGTGTCATTCCATATTTGTCAGCCCTCCCTATCCTGAAACACCATGAAGACCCACCATGTGGATCCCTCCACCCAGACATGTCCTTCCAGCCAGGGATTTTGCCTAGCAGGCAGCTGTAAACCAGTTGTCATTTTTTTCTCCCACCAGTATCTTTCACTCTTGTGCTTCATCCCTCAAAAACTCTCCTTTTCCCTCTGTTACAAAGACCTGGATGCAGGAATTGTGAGTTGCAGCTCTTAGACAAGATACAGATGTACCCATTAGGCCACTACATCCATTCTCCTTATTAAAGATGAAGCCCCGTTTTATATATTTAATCTTGATTTAGTTAACATTTCCAGTGAAAGACAAAAAGCTTCATGTCTCCCTTAATAATAGATGTAACCAAGCAATATCCTGTAATACAGAATTGTGTTGCTTTTTAATCAAACTCGCTATTGCTTTCTTCTTTTAAATTACAGATGATCTGTTCCTTCCCAATTTGTCACTCAGCAATGCAGCAATTCCACAAAACCACGTATTTTTAAGAAACCCTGAGAAACATCTTGTAATATTCATGCAGCAATGCCGTGTCTTTTTAAACTTTCACTACCTGTGTATTTTAAAGCATTTTTTTCCAATGCCCTTGCTACCTAATTTGAGAAACAAATCCACAATCCCAAGCAAAACTGAAGGTGGACATTTGTGTCCTTGTCTAGTCACTAATGTCCATTATTCCCATGTATTACAGTGGTTTATCAGCTCGCTCCTTTAAAGAATTTGACAGGAGTTTTTTGCCTTTGGCAATCCAGTTGCAGTCTCATTCTACATCTGTTTTGATTGTCAACCTAATTCTGAGAACAGTCAAAAACCTAGTCAGATCTCTCATGAATATCTTGGCAGGTTATGGCTTATTTAGGCTACAAGTAGCTCTGTTGGAACAGCTTCCAAATATACTACAGATTGACTCGCACAAATATAAATCCCTCAGTGTTTACAATTCCTTCCTGCAAACAATTAGGAAAATGCCTCATTGAGCAAAGATGCAAATAACAGTCTGCAGCACCTCCACCAAGTTGTGCCCCGGCTGGTGCTGAGCCTCCCTGCCTGCCTCAGTTTCCCTACTTACCTGTCTGCCTCCTGCCCTGCCTTCCTGGCTTCTTCTCTGCCTGCTTCCCTGTCTCCATTCCTGCTTCTCAGCCTCCATTCCTGTTTCCCTACCTTTTTCTCTTCCTGCCTCCATCTCTACCTGCCTTCTTCCCTGCCACCCTGCCTCAATTCCTGCCTCCATGTCTGACCCCTGCCTGCACCCCTGCCTCCATCCCTGTCTGCATCTCTCCTTCCCTGTCTCCCCCCGCCTTCTCTCCCTGCTTTTCCTCCTTCACTGCCTCCCTGCCTCAAATCCTGCCTCCATTCCTGCATCCCTGCCTCAAATCCTGCCCCAATGTCTACCTCTCTGCCTGCACGCCTGCCTCCATCCCTGCATCCCTACCTCCATTCCTCCATTCCTGCATCCCTGCCTCTCTGCCTCCTTCCCTGCCTCCCTGTCTCGATGCCCATCTCCCTTCCTGCCTTCTTCCCCGCGTTCCTGCTTCCCTGCCTCCCTCCTTGCCTCCCTCCCTGCCTCCCGTGCCGCAGGCTCAGCTGCACGCGGGCTGAGCTCTCCTCCAGCTGCAGCAGCAGCAGCAAGGTGAAGCGCGGGAGCTCTTCAGGGAGGGGAGAGCAAATTAAAGCTCACTGCAGGAAAGTTGTGCCCCTGGCACTCTGCTCATGCAACAGCTGCAGATACAACAACGATCATCTGACATTCTGACATATACGTTGAGCAAAGCAGCGAGCGAGCCAATGCCGACACAACCTCGCGCAGGGCTCCGAGTCCCAGCCTTGAGCAAAACAGGTGTATGACATCCTGTTGCCAGTCTTCAGAGGTTATGGGTACGAGGAGAGACATCTGAGAGAGGAGCAGATGAAAATAACAAAGAAGGTTAAGGCTCGGGTTGACAAGCTCATTGATAATATTTTAGATGGAACAGACCTGCACGTTGACTACAAATTGCTCCTAATGTCTCCTGTAGACTGCAGGCCCCAGTCGAAGTGAAAATGGGCTCATTCATTACTTTCCATGAGCAAATTTCTGCAAAAAGGAACTGCTGCGACCCAGAAACTCCAGATGTCCTTCGGGGCTGAGGCTGCAGAGCTGCCTTGGTGCCAGAGCAGCAGCATTATGTCGTGCAGCCTTCGGGCCTCCGTGTAAATAAACAGGAGCAATGAAATCCTTCAGTAAATATTTTTGAATTTGGTGGAAAATCCTGTTGCAGCATTTTGCTTTTTAATGTTCTGAGACTAATTGATTATCTAATAGGAGGCAAGGACACTGCCAGGAAAGGCATCGCTCTCGTGTTAGCATCCAGGACTTGGCTCTTTGTGAAATTTCACTGGAAAAAAACTGCATTCCGAGAAGAATTTTAAATCCAGTCTTCTAAATTTTCACATTGTAGACATTCTGGCCCAGAAACAGCACATGGGCTGCCATTCCTGGAAGTTCATTGCTTCAAGTCACATAGCTCCCTGGGCTAATCAGCCTTTACTAAGTTGCCTTATTTTGGAGAAAGAAAACACGTATTAAAGTGAGGCCATGTCTCCATAAAAGATGCTCGGAAGAGCACTGTTGGATATTAAAGTTAGCATCTGCTATTGTCTGGTTAACAATTGGCAATTACCATTAGTTTCCACTGTGGCTGATGGAGTCACAGATGGCTGATTGAGTCAAGTAAGTGCACTTATTCCTGTGGAGGGTTGTGCTGTAGCAGGAAAATACTCACACTCACATCACCCTCAATCCAGGCAGAAAGTCATGAGGCAGCTTCCAAAAAGTCACTTCCAGCTTGTCTGGCCCGTTTGAGATAAATCCCAAAAGATGCTGTAAAGAAGGGCTGTAAAACCAGAAAAATTAGGATCCAAACTGCAGTCAGAGGTTAAAACACACAGCAAAAATCAATTTATTGTGACCTGCAGAGGTACCACTGTCATTACAGGTAAAGCTGCTGGGAGAAATTTGGGTGGTTTCTGCTCTTTTTTCATAAAACTGGCTTGCTCTGCAGCACATTAAAAACATTCTGCTAATCACAATTTATCATGTTTAGTGGAAAATCTTCGCCACTTGGTTTGCATGTCCTTAATTAGAGATTTAGTAAGTAGACAACTGTTTAAACACAGTCACTTTGCCTATTAACATCATGCACCTTGGTTTGATTTAACACCTATGACTGCTAATACATTGTGCCATCCCATAACGGGACTTTTATGCTTCTCGTAATTCCGAGGGATTAAATTCAAACGTGCCTTTCACTTCTGCATGTTGGATTTCTCAATTCCTGATAGCTTTTACCTGGTGTCTGGTGCACTTTTCACCAGAGCAGACTTTGAGCATTTTCACCATTGTCACAGCCCAGGGGATGTCCTCCTTAACTGGAGTGCTGCTGTGGGTTGTCCTTTCCCAGCTGGAACATCCCTGCCTTGCCCCAACCAGAACCAGTTCAACCCCCACCCAACACCTAAAAAATGTTTAAAGGTACCCAGTCCCTGGCAATGCCAATGAGAGCCAGGCACCTCCAACCCTGGCTTAAACCAATGTTTGGTGTTTCCACCCCAGGTGGCATCACTGCTCCTGTTACTGTGAGATCCAAGCTTTGCCAACCCCTCCCGTGCCAGCCACTCACAATCCCTGCAGTATCAAATCCTGCTCTTATCCTCCTTGGAACACTTTGAGGATTATGATCACTTTCCTTGAGCCAGCACAAGAGGATCAGCTGAGCTTGGAACAACTGCAGACAGCGCAGAAGAGTCAAATGAGGCTGAGGCCACCAGCTGGCTCTTGACCATCTCAGGGGAGTTTGGATCAGGTCCTGAGTAAATCCCAGGTGTGTTTTGCTTTGAAAAAATTTTCCTAGATTAGTTTTCCAGACCTAATACATCTTCAGAGACCCCAGACATTATTGGATGTGAAGATATCCATAGCAGGGAGTTGGAACTAGATGATCTCTAAGGTCCCTTCCATCCCAAACCATTCTGTGATTCTATGTGGAGACCTAGAAATAAAAAAACAAAAAATCGAACCAGTGGAACTCCTTTGTCTCTATCTCATTTCTGACAAGCATTTTCAAAACACCTTTGCCAATCAGTTCTTAAAAAGCAGCATTACCATTTTCTGCGAAACTCTCTCCGGGGTGTGTTTACAGCATGCCTTGCACAGGGAGAGGACGGGGTGAGGACACATCACACCCACGGCAGGGGCTCTGAGAAGTGATTTTGGTGCTCTTAGCTCAGTGCCTGGGCTCCCTCGCAGCTCACAACTGCCCCGATTTGGCAGCAAGCTCAGCGTTCGCTCGCGAGGCGCACGGGGAGCTCGGCTGAGCGGCTCCTCAGCCGCGGCACCCGGCCCTCCCTCGCCGCTGCCTCCCTTCCCTCCACACTTCATTCATTACCCAAAAAAAAAGGGACAAAACCCCCAAATCAGGCTCACTGTCGAGCTATCCCTCCCATTTCTGAGGACGACTGCCAAGCTAACACACAGATGATTTTTCTTGGCATCTTTATTTTTCGATGATGTTTTTTCAACGCTTAGCATTAAGCTGAAATATTGTTTGCCAGGGATCACTGCCCATCAGGTGCTTTATTACAGATGAAATTAGATTTCTTTACAGTTGCACTGGAAGAGGAGAGAGGGATAATGTGAGTAGCTTTTTAAAACTGCCAGTCATTTCAGCAAAGCAAGAAAAACCACCCTGCCCCTCCCCGATTAAAACTCTTTCCCTTCTCCCTCCCAAATTATAATTTTATTTAAATAAATAAATAAATGAGGGGAAAAAAAACAACAGCTAAATGTATTTATAGTACTGGGAATATATTTTTTCCAGCATGGATATTTTTATTCCTACAGATTTAACCATTGGTTTGCTTGGTTTCACTCAGCGAGCCGCAGCCAAAATCCCACAGCCCTTTACAAGAGCATATTCCCAAGGAATATCTTCTCCAGGGAAGGTGGGGGGGAAAAAAGAGAAATAACAAAACCCTAAAGGTAGGTTTTGGGAACATTTGGTGCCTGTAAGACAAAGCTCGTTGCCGCGGTGCCCGGCGCTGGCAGAATTCCATGCGATCCCGCCCGGTGCTCCGCTGTGCATCCTTCTCCTGCGCAGGGAAGGCACAATAAACCAGCCAACGTTGGCTCCCACACAAAACATGTTAACTTCGGGACATGCCAGGCAGCTTCCCAACCCGTGTACGCTTTCAAAAGGGCAGATTTATTTTCAAAGGAAACTCCTTTTGCACCTTTCTCTCTGAAGCCGCTTTCAAAGGGTTTGGTGGGGTCTGGGTGGGGTTTTGCTGTGGGAGGGGGGGAGGTCAGAGAGATTTTTTTTGGCCTCTGACGCAGCGAAGAAGCCTGAATTTTGCACCTGCATAATGCTAAAGGCAGAGGCTGGATAAAGCTGTAAATTGTTTAACAGCCAATCTGGAGAAGGAGCAGCGCACGAAAGCATAATACCTCTGGAAGGCTGGAGGCAAGATTCATTTAAACAGTTTTCACTGTCATCGATGTCACCAATTTGAAGCTTGTCTTGTTTACCGGATGAAGGTTTCACACTGTGTCAATGTTCTGCCAGGATTCGGCATTAAAATGAGCAGTTAGTACAAGTCAGCCATAAACATGGCAGATCTGTTAGACTGGCAGAAGCCACCGCGAGCTCCCTGGTGCAGCTTTTAAGCACTTGGCATGCTGCTAGCTCAAACTGGAGAGGGGGCTGTGAGCATCATTTGGGCCTGAGTGCAATGCACTTGAAATAATTACTTTAATCAGCAAAAGTTAATTACTTTAAATCATAAATTAATGGCGGAGCATTTGGCAGAGCCTGATGTGTGTGGCGAAGCTGTCAAGCAAAAATCACAGGTGAACCTGCGACCCCATCTCAATATCACTGGATGAAAGGAAGGAGCTCACCTACTGTGCGTGCCACTTCTGCCACATTAAAAAGAACTCTTTGTAACAGGAGAACAGCCACCTTAAACTGTCACCTATAAAAAAGGGACTATAAACAAGCAGATTGCTGCTAAGCAGGTGCTGCTGGAGGAGTTGGCCCTTGATAATAATAAGATCTTAAAATGGCATCTGCCTTTATTTTATAGCACAATTGGAAAGATGGTTAAAAGTAATAAACCCAGCTGATATGTTTTATGAGTTAGTAGTTAGCAGTGTTTGTGGGGGAGGAATCCAAGATTTGGGGGGGGAGATGCCGAAGACTGGGAGCAGCTTGAAGGCGCGTTGAGGAGAAGGGAGAGGGCACGGGAGCCACGTGGGGACCGGGGCTCGGCTGCAGCTCCCCGTCCCCAGCCCCACACTCTTCAGGTTGCATTTCTTATTTCACCTGACAGCCACTGCCAATTTGAGGCAGCGCCATGGAAGAGCCCAGGAAAGCAATGAAAAAACCCTTCTGCAAATCCATCCTTCTCACCCGCTCCTTAAGGAAGAGCCCGCGCTTGGCTTGGCTGAGTTTTATGTCATTGTTTAGGGAGACAGTGTGTGTTTCATTAAAAAACATTTGGACTACTAAAAAATAAAAGTTTATAATGTGCAATTTTCAAATAAACAACAAGTTTATAATAAACAACTTCAAAAATTTGCTGATGAAAACAGGAAGATAAGGCACGGTTATGTAACCACCACACTGAGCTCTGAGATCATTGAATCAATTCCTGAAATTCAATAGAGGAGAACTGAGAATATTTGGAGAATATTGACGTTGGTAAAAACACCTACAGCATTAAGGAAAATACTATAAGGTTAAATCAAACAAAAAAAAATTTTTTTGGTTTCTTTTGGGGGAAAGGGAGAATGTTTGGACTTAAAGTCATGAACACATTCATGTCTAAGGCCAGCTATATTTTTAATATACACTTTAAATATTGATATAAATACTAACATATACATCAAATATATTTCATTCTCTAAATTAACTTTAATTACAGAATCAGACTTTTCAAAGGAGGGAAAAAGCTCTGGGTACCTCAATACTCTGAATTTTTTCAGGGTGATCCAGCAATCCCAGTTCTATAACATCAGTGCATTAAGGGCACCTTGCAGTCTGCTCAGAGCCATCTATGACACCTAAGGACAAAACAAAGGTGAAAAAGTGTTATGGGCTGCATTCAATTCCATGAAGTATTTCTGCAAAATACAATGGGATAGAATTTTCTTTTTTTACTAGCACCTAAGAAAACACCTTTATCTCCCATCCAATCTCCTGTCTCATAAAAAGCTGCCAAAAGGGAAGAAGGACTTTGCAGAGCATCTCTCAGATGTCCCCTACCCCTGGTGACCCTGGATTAGAGAGTTCCCCCAGGGAAGATGTCTCAGACCCTCCAGTCATCCCTCCCATTGCTGACCCTCTTCCACTGCTCCTTGGGGGATTCCCAGGGGGTTGGCCTTGGGACACAGGGGGTGGAGCAGCCACCTGAAGCCAGAGGGGGGTACAGCAGATTCACTGGGTGGACTTCACTGTACTTTAAAATATTGAGTTTTTAAACTTTTACTTTGGCTGGGGGTGACAAATTACTAAATTTGTGTAGGGCTGCTGTTGTACCTCTTTTGGCAACCTGAAAAGTCCCAAAGCCTGCAACTTCTTTTCCCCCCCAGACAACCTCCTACTGCAGTTTTGTCCCTCTCCGGTGTGGAAGAGGAACCATCAGGAACTTCTGTTGCCAACAGCACTGTGGAAAACTGTTGATTTAGGCTGTGCTGAGGTTTGCTCTGAAGCTCAATAATTCAAAGGTGTCCAAATGAGCTGTGCATTGACAGCATTATTGGTGCCCCTGCTAATCCCACAAAACACACCAAACTGTAGAGCAGCATTTTGATTAAATTCCTCAACTTTCCATGATCCTAGACGCTGTTTTATGCATGACCTTGAATGCACATAACCAGAAATTTTCAATTCACAGAGACCTTCTCTTTGCAAAATATGGTAAGTGCATCAGGAGCGGGTGTCTAAGCAACAGCATCCAAAATTTAATCAAAGATTGCCTTGGACAACTGCAGAAAGTCAGGCTCTCCCTCAGCGAGATAACTTGCCAGAATACTCATTGCAGAGGTTGCCAGAGAGGTGACTGAATACAGAGGCTGAAATTACTTCCCTGGGCTTTCCTTTGTTCCACAGAGGTGCTAAAGTTTTTAATATTACTGTTTATTATAGATGTTCTTTTAGTCCGCAGCAGCTCGGGTCAGCTGTGGTGGATCCTGGGGTTGGGACCTCCAGTGGTGCCGAGGAGAAAACATCCCCTTAAACACCCCAAAAAGAGAGTATCAGTGATCCCACAACCCCAGAGCAGGGAGGAAACTACACAGACAGTGCCAAGGGGAGTAAGGAGGGGGGGCTTTCCCCAGCAAACTCCGGCCCTGGGGGAGCTTTATGAGGGGGTCACCACCACAAGTACAAGCACCAGCTTTTCCACATAAAATAATGAAGGAAATTTAATTGTTTAACCAACTACGATTAAGTGATGGCAGCCCAGGTGAACACCCTGGGTGCCACACTGAGCTCTGCCCCACAGCACGTCCAGCCAACGCCTCCCTAAAAACAGCAGATCCAGTTTTTCCATCTCCAGGACCATATGGCCTCAAAACACCGAGCGTAGCCTGGAAGGTGTTAGCAAATCCAAGGGAATTTGGATTTCTTTATGAGCTCCTCAACACATAAAATCACTCATGCTCTGCAAGAAGCTGGTCTGCTCATCTGGCACGGAGCTCCCGCAGGTTCAGCATGCAAAAGCCGCTTGGAACAATAAGCTGGAACGCAACAGTTTGTATTGCAAAACCTCGGGTATCTTAAATATTTACATCTGCTGGCCCCAAATCTCTGCTCTGCACCCCTTTTCCCAGGCCCTGTCCCTGGCAGGAGCTGAGCACACAGTGGCACTGGTGCAGGGCCAGGCAGCTGCCAAAGCACGGCAGCACCGAGAGACCCAGAGCATCGGAGCACACAAACCTTTCAGCCAGCAGACACCACCAGGAGCAGCAACCTGGGGGGACAGGGAGCACGGAACTGTGCTCTTTCACAGTTATTCAGGGTTGTTTCATCCACTCCTTTATTAGTATTCCACCCTAAACAGGCATTGAAGCAACTGGATGCTAAGAAAGGATGGACTTAACAGAGCATTCATTTTTTTTTTTAATATATTTTTCGTCCTCAGCACTCAGGCTGTTTCAAATTAAAGAGAATCCGGCTTCAGGAGTCGGTGCTATTTTAATCATTCCAATGTGTCCAGTATGGGAGATGAACTCAAAAGGTGAATATTAAAAGTAGTTGTGGAATTCAGTCATTTCACGAATGAACACATAATAGCCAAAGGCAAAACCGGAAGGCAACTTCACTTCCAATCAGTGTTTTCATTTTATTGAAACCAGATTGGAATTCCTGGAAAGAAGCCTACATATCACATCTTTAATACTAATTTTCATATACTCCAGTAAAACTGTCAGGGTGAATCAGTTGTTGAAGAAAGCTTCCTGTATAATTTACAGATGTACCTCCCTGTAGCCTGCGATTTTGTCCTGAATCAGAAATGTGGTTTTGATCATGCTCACAGATTTCCTCTCACCTGTACAGGTTTGCCTTGGCTCTAATTTGATTATTAAAATGGGATGTTTTACGGCAAAGCTGGTGATAAAAGTGAGCCAGCTGCTGTGTACCAGCCAGGCTTTGCTTATGTGCTGCTGTACATCCCCACATACATCTCGCAGAGGAGCTGCACGTCTGTACAGACACACAACCCCAAATCCATCTTTTCAGCATGAAATAACACCAGGAAACTGAACCACTCCATCTATTTGATGCAAACACCTCCCTAAAAACCATCAAACAATCAATAAGTGGCACTTCCAACAGGAGATAAGTGCAACCCTTGGATGGTGGCTGTAAGAGCCTTTCCTCCTAAGCCCCACCATAAACCCAGCGCTGTGTGTTTGAAGCGGGGGCCAGCGGGGCTGGGTGGCCACCAGCCACCGAGGCCGCTCCGTTTTGCACTGATAGCTGCTCTTTTTGTTTCCCCACGAGCTGCCAGGCTGCCAAATCCTCCTGCCAAATCCCTTCCCTGCAAGCTCGCAGAAGAAAGGAGAGCAAGAACACTCAGGAGCCCCCCCGGGCCTTAATTCCCTCAAGTGCTGCGTTACTCCCACCCTGGGAAGGAGGGATGGGGTCAGCAGTGGGATGTGGGGTTGTTGTACAGCTACTCCAGCTTGAGGAAGTGTCAGCACTTCCATTAAAGCTCCAGTAATCTGGGGTTTATAACTCGTCTCTAAAAATTTGCTCAGGCTGCAGGAACTTGGCAAACCAGGAGCGTGTTGTGGGTTTTTCGTTGTTATCCCCCCTCAGTTGTTAAAAAATCCATGGTTTGGCTGCTTTTAAAGCATCTTTTGACACGTGTATAAAATGTTTATTAGTTTTAGACATTTTTGGGCTTGTAAAACACAAAATGATCTTCATTATAAAAATATGAAATTTTAGGAAGCTGGAGGGCATCTCCAGAGACTTTGACACAAATCCTGATGAGGTCACATGTATAAATAAGAGTTTCCTTGTCTCAGACCTGTCTCCACCCATGTGCTTCACAAAACCAGGGCTCTGCACTGGCACAGGGAAAATTCCCTTGAGAAAAGTGAGGCAGCACCAGGTGAGCTGGTCAAGCCATGGACAGGAGGTGGTGGTGCATCACAGCAAAAGAGCCCTCTGAGCCCCTCCCCGTATTCCAGCATCACAGCATCCAGCCACAGGTGATAGAAAAATCTGAGCAGAACGTTGAAATCTGGTATTAAATATTGCAGTCCGTACTTAAACCATCTAATTGTGGGGGAGGGAGGGGAGAAAGTGCAGGAAAATGGCTGAGGAACCAGTGGTTAACCAGCCAAATATCACACACAACGTGTTCCCTCAGCCAAACCCTCAGTTTGGCTTTTTGGGGATGGGAATATGTTGTGTTCTTGCACTGGGAGTGGGGTAATAGTGCCCTGGCATCCAACTCCCAGCACCTCAAAACAGCCCTGCCCCAAAATAAAACAGAATATGCCCAATCCAACTTCTCTTGGTGTTTGAATTTCTGTCAGCACCATCTATTTCAATCCTTGATGCTTTAATTGGGTTTTTTTCCCAAACATAGGATGATTTTCTGCTTTTCAATATTAAAAAACATGCTTTAAATATGTAGCAGCACAAGCGGGTTAATGCATGAGCCTCTCACCTCCAGAGACACGGTTTCAAAGCTGGCTTGGGCTGTCACATCGTGGGCTCAGGGCTCCCTGGCACGTCTGGATGCAGCCATTCCATCACTGGCATGAAGGGATGGGTCATCACAGGGCAAGGCTGCAGCACAACACAAGAAATGAGGTTAGGAATTACATAAACTTGGAATTTCCAAATTAGATTCAACCCTTCCTCCAGTTAACAGCTAAATCCAGCAGCATCCATGTATTTAAAGTATATGGAAGTTGGGTAGAGGTGTTGTTTGCTTGAGACCCTGATGGGATTGGGGTTTTAAAAACGTGTGCTGAGGTCTGTTCCATCAGCAAAGTGTGTGAACACACCCTGTGCTTCAAGGTTATGCTTAAAAATTTTTGATATCTGATATATTTTAAATATTTATTGTTTATGTCGCAAAATTAACTCTGAAAGGTGATGGTTTTAAGGATGCTGAGGCCCAGGATGGTGGCTACACCTGGAGTTTGGGGTGCTGTGTAAGAAACTCGCCGAGCACCAAGGGTGCGTCACTGCCCTCCAAGCCGATAACAATATTCCATGTATCCCTCTGGAGCTCTTCCCTGCAGTGTGTGATAAGAGTCCCAGTAGGTATCCAGCACTCCCTATGGAATGGGAAAAAAAAAAAAGGAAGATATTGTTTATTTCTGTTGTGACAGAGGAAAAGCAGGAATTTTTAGCATCCCCAGACAATTATCAGTCTTGTCTCTCATTGCCTGACTCTGCCTTTTCCCAAAGCCAGACTTACAGATTGATCCCAAGGGATTGCTTCCTCTAGAGTCTTCCAGACTTTCTTCTAGAGTTACTCCTTGAAAAGTCCAATCCAAACCCTAATTTTCCTACTCATGCTTCTAATTAAAATATCCCCATACGTGGCCTGCATCAGCCATACACATCTTTGTTCTGCATTTCTGTCACCCCTCTGAACAGCTTCTCCTCAGGATTTTCAGACGTGTAGGACTGGAAAATTGGCTTCCCCAGCACCTCTCTTTTCCCAGTGTTGCAGCAACATCAACTTTGAGCAGCTCTCAGTGGATGGATAGAAATTAAAATTAAGGCATTTATAGCACATGAGCAAAAACCCCATCAAAGCCAAATCCTTCAAAAGGCACGGACCTGGAAATATGCCATTAACAAGGAAAAGGGTAAATACTAATTTAAGTGTCTGTTAAATGCAACTGGAAGTATTTTGCTTCCCAAATTTCCCATTGTAATGTGTGAGATTTCTCTGTATTTGGTCCCTTCTTATATTTTTCCCTCAGCTCCCGTTGCAGATCCCGTCACTTCCCAACAGCCCTGGGTGGGTGGATGATCCTTCCCTCCTCATAGGACAACTCTTTCCTTTTTGGGTTTGCTGAGCAATGTCACAGATCAAAAAATGTCACAACTGCATTTCAAAAGATGGAGATCTTTTATCTCTGTCTCCCTCAAAATTTGCACAAAGTGATATGAAACTTTTAAACTGAGATATCAGTGACCAGCCCGTGATCCCCTGGGGAAGGCAGGGACATCTCCAGCAGCAATCCAAGGACATTTGGTGAGCACAGCCCTAAACACCTTCTGAAGTAACCAGAATAAAAGAAGGAACAAGAACATTTCTGTGTAATAATATGGAAAATATAGAAAACCTCAGATGAACACAACTCTCTAACCCACTTTCACATCGGTGCTTCCTGCAGCATTCCAGTTTCATCAAATCATAAAAAAGGAACCCAAACCCAAGAAGGAACCAAGGAGCACCTTGAGAAACAAGAGTCCAAGATTCCATTTGAGCATCAAAGCTCATAATGGTTAAAAGGATGGATCCTGGGAAGCGTTTTTTGTGGTGCTTGGGCATAAAGCAGAGATAAGGCTTGGGATCCTAAAGTACAGACTGAGGACTCCCCTCTCCTGGCAGAGCACCAAACCAGCAGATCTATAACTCCCAGCATCATTTCATCACTGTGGAAACCTGGATTCCGCCAGATGAGGCTTCCTGCTGAAACAGTTGTCATTTTCTTGGAGGCTCTGGAAGCAGAACCAAAAGCCTCTTCAGTGTGAATGGGAGGATTGGGGAAGGTGGCGAAGGAATAACCCTTGAAAAAGGAAAAGCATGAAAAGCAAACAGGAATTCCTTAGTTAAAGACTTGTTCCAAGACCAGAGTCAGGTTTTCTTACCTGAATTTTGGAGAAGCAGCAAAGCCCGTTCCTTCTGCTTTCCTGGGAGACAAAGAGGACTCTGGCTAAGGAGGGGATGTTGGTGTTGCATTTTTGCCAGGGGCACGATGTGGCTGGGAATGTCCCCCTGCCCCAGCACAGCTCCAGCCCCAGTTCAGAAGGTGATTCCTCATTCCCCAGGGAAGTGGCACTGGAGGACAACAAGTGCCTTCCCCAGGGAGTGATTCAGAGGACTCTTCCCAGTAGGAAGCGATCCATGGGGATGAGGGTGTGTGCATGAGCCCAACAGCGTCTCCCAGCTGGTCATACTTGCAGGATTCCTTTTTTTTAAGGACTGAGAAGCTTTGGCAGCCAGCAGTGCCCATAAAATCCCCGTTACACGGGACAGGGAGACAAGAAGGACATGCTGCCACCTTCGCTGTGCCCTTCAGTGTAAATTACAAACCCCAAGAGCTGCTTCTTCAAATTCTGACTGGTTTTCTCCCTTCATTTTGGTTTCCAGCGCCTCAAACAAGCGAGCCTGCGGCTGGCAGGGAGTGTTGTGCGTTTTGGAGCAGGATGAGGAAAGCCTTTGTCCTGGCTCTGGAGGGCAGCCAGAGCAGAGGCCTCTGCATGGAAAGACACGTGCCTGGAGAAGGCAATATTTTGTCATATTTTCCCCCTTTTGGTTAGTGTCCAATATCACATCTCAGGTCACTTGACACAGACAATTAAAAAGAAAATCCCACAAACACTGGGAATAGTTGCAGGAGGCCAGAAAGAAAAAGAGAGGGGGAAAAAAATCAATTTTCCAAAAATAAAACCTCTCTCAAAAAAATGTGTCCAAACAGCCAGCACTCAGCACTGTGAATAAAATTATCAGACTCAATAAATATTTCATGCTGCCATTCTAATTGCCAAAAAAAAAGTTAATTTCTGAAGGAAAGATTTTTTCTTCATCTTTATTTTTAAACCCTTAACATAATGACTGAGTGCCTAGTACGAACTTGATAAATTTTTAAAAGCTTTCTTTGGAAAAAAATAAAAAATTTCAAAGCTGAACTTGAGCAGGAGACCACAGGGAAGTGTCTAATCTTTAGTCGGACGCCTGGCACAGCCCCACTCCGGCCAGTGCCAGCATTGCATTCTGACAGAACAAGTGTTGCATGAGATGTGAAGGATGACTCCGGTCTGCCGAAAAACCCTGGAGCAGGTGTTCCTCATCCTCATTTGCAATGGAGCATGGCCCCTGGCTCAGTGAGCTGGAGCAAATGCGCTGGCAGGCCCCATCATGTACCTGCGTGCTGAGATGCACTAATGATAATGGATGCAGGCCTATTAACCAGCCCATTTGTAATGGCACACAACGCTGATTGCTCGGGGAGTGAGTCAGCGCCTTTCCAAGGGGAGCGGGGCATGCCGGGAACCCATGATCCTCTGAGCATCCCTTCTGCTCGCCTGGGTCTACAACTCTGTTAGTCTTTATTTAATAATACAAATGAATACATGATCTGCTACATGATTATACACCAGGATAAGGCGCCGTGGGCAGCACCGGCGGGGTCTCGGGCTGTGCATGGGCGCTGGATCCGCGTGGGTTTGAGCGGTTCCCTGCCTGGGCTGGGCTTAATCTGAGAAGCACCAACTCCACGGAAAAGTCAAGGGTCCGACCAGCACGCCTAAGCTTGGGGATTTACAGAAAGCTGCTGCTGATCTTTGAGTGAATTTTTTGGCGCATCTAGGGAAAAACATTCTGCTCGGCTTCTACCCTTCATTGCCTCACTTTCCTTGGGAGGGAAAATCCTCCAAGAATAACCTTTAAAAACACACACCAGGGCTTAATTGAGGTTTGTGTTGTTCTTAAATAACTCCTCTGCTCTGTTTTATATAAATGACTCCCGCTGAAAGCCCGTTCCCCGTTTGTGGAATAATGAGGGAGCTCGGAATGGACGCTCCCGTAAAAAGCACTCGTTAATAAATAGATCACATTACTTGTAGGTACTCGATTCCAGGGCCAGCTTCGTTAAACAGGCCCTGTTGGCCCAGAACATTGCAATCAGCAGAATACACTGTAATTATTATTGTAAACTCAAGGCCTGGATTTGCCGGGTTCTTGGCAAACCCCAATAAGCTGCTTACGCTGCCGGTGCTGCAGCAGCTCTTCGGATTCCTCTGCAAAACGTGCAAAAGGGCCCTTTTGTTACATTTTTTTGCAAAATAGGTGGTTTGGTTGCCAATATGGCCTAGCAGGCAAATCTCTCCAATTATTTTCCTTAATAAAAGGGGTTTTTTTGCCCAGAAGACAACACAGGGAAATAAATGAGAAAGCTCAGCTCTTACCTGAAGTTGCAACAGCCACTTTGTATAAGTGCAGTTCCCTGCGCAACGCTTCACAATTGAAGCTGTGTAAGCAGAAAAAAAAGACAATTTGTGCACATAAATTTCTGCATCTCAAAATTATCTGGCACATTCCAGTAGCTTTACACCACTCCAATAACACCAACAACTAGAAATAAAGCTTAAAAGTTGATTTAATTAATTAGTTGAGTATCTTTATATCTAAAAGCAATTCTCTCCCATCAGCCAGATTGGATCCAACATTCCTAATTTTTTTCTGCTTTTCCCACGGCAGTCAAAGATTTCAGTTTGAATGACCACTCAGCCAAAAAAAACCAAACCAAACCTAATATAAAAGAGGCTTGTACCCATCACACATTCGCAGTGGTCAGGTAAAGGCCACAAATAAATGTCCACGCAGATACAAGCAAGAGATAATATTATGGGAAATTGGGTCTGCTGGCCCAGGAAATATCCTGTCCATAGAGTTCACAAAGAATGTGAGAAGAATGAGGGACTTGGCCATTAAATGCAGCATCCCAATATTCCCAATTATCCATATAAAATTTTGCTGTTCCTATTTTCCTTTGCTCAACTCGTTGCTTTAAAAACCCAACTTGGCAACCCAATCCCCCACCCCCAAGTCCTCACAACCCCCTTTGCTGGCAGCCATCAAAGGGGCTGGAATTTCTCTATATGTATTGTACAGTATATTTCAAAGGAATTTTTCTGCCATGCACAGTATATCAATACTCAATGTGGGAGTAATTTTACTTCTTAATTTATTGCGGCAGTAACAGCATTTTCAAACTGGTCATAAAATATTCTTGTACTCTTCTAATCTGGGTTTTCAATGTTCTATAATGGGAATTCTATGAATAATATTGGGAAGTGAGAGATATTTTATACGGTATCTCTAAGGGAACAGTGTTACTGCATAAAAGTTAGGTGACATGGGAGAGACTGATAGAGGTGGTGTTTAAAAAAAATTTACCCTTCAGGATTTGTCACATGAATAATAATGATTTAGTGACATTTTTCCTTCCTAAAAATCAAATCTACTCCAAGATAGGGTTACAAAAATATGTTCTAATTATGGATGGCTCTGAAGCATAGAGAGCAAACACAGCAAGTATCAGCTATCTAATGGCCATTGCAAACAAGCAAAATACCCTCTCCTGTCCACTTTTGAATATATTCTGATTATTTTTGTATCTTGCTATTATTGAGGCCCCAATGAGATCAAGGTCCTGCTGTAGGACGTGCCTCAAAAACAACATCCTGGTGGAAGGATCTGCACTCACCACCCACTGCAGAGAGGAGAGAGGAGAGGGGGGAGAAGAGAGTGGAGAAAAGAGAGAGGAAAGAGGAGAGAGGAGAGAAAGGACTTCTTTCCTCCTCTCCCAGGCAGGGCTAGAGATGGATTTCCCCAGACCTTAAAGGAGAGTCTGCAATGATGCAGGCACCAAGTCTCTCAAATCCCAACCCATGCTGCCTTTTAGGAAGCAAGATGAAGATGTCTTCCAGCCCCAGGATGGAATATTACAGGTGTCTTCCCAGGGAGGGCTGTGTGGATGCTCAGAGGTCCTGGCACTGCAGTGCTGCAGCACTTCCAGCAGTGCTTGGCTTCCCTGGGGGTTGTTTTTTGAATTTCCTTCCAAGGATTTTTGTCCTCTGATACTCCCTAGAGGTCAACAACAGCCCGGCTCACACCTTTTTGATTGGCACACAATTTTGTTTTGGCTGCAAAGAGAACTTTGTCCTTGCCCTAAATCAATGTTCAGCCCCGAGCTTTCCCACTTTGCAGAGGCAGGGTGGGCAGTGCTCCAGAGGGCTGGGGGCTGGCATTGCCTCCTTTCCCCATCCGTACCCACTGCCAGGAGCTCCAGCCTCGAGGCAGCACCCTTGGCTCCACCATCCTGCACACACAGACCCCAGTTTTTCCACGAAAGCTTCGTTTCCTTGCATTCCTGGAGCAGCAGGTTTCCCGTTATTGTGCTTTCTGTTCTTCAGCACTCCTGGTGAAATTTATTGTTGTAAAGCGCCCTGAGCACACTGGCAGGGAAAGACAATTACCCAGCATTTCCAGTCTCGGAGAAGTGTAATTGTGATATATCTGTGTGCTACCTTCCAACACAGTCCTGTGGGCTGGGGCTCATCTTTCCAATTCCACACGGTTGTCTTGATGCCCCCTGTCCTGTTATCCCTGCAGGTGGGGGCTCTCTCCAGGCTCCTGCACTTCAAAATATCCTTTCCATGGTCAGACCCAAGTCAGGGACTTGGGACTGAGGCACAAAGTGCGATGGAGGAACCACTGCCATCAGTATTTCTACTCATTTTAGTATAATTCAATTCACACCATTTAAAGAAGAGCTTTTCCCAAACCTTGTCTTTGGTGTAAAATTGGAGGATGCTGGGTGCTTTTTGATGGAAATGCTTTCCTGGGAAACATGCACTCATTGAACCCAAAGCATGAAAAGCTCAACAGCACACTGAACCAGTCCCTGCCCAGTTCTCCTGTGCCATAATTTTTGGATAGTGACCCAAAATGAGCCAAACCCAGCGAGGTCAGTCTGTCAGGGCAGAGTCACCATCCCAGGGCACATCACTCTAAAAGCCACACGAGGGGACCGTGTGTTTGGAACCAGGCAGCTGCAGCAGATGGTTCTGATCAGCCCCTCAGCAGCTCTCCTGGTCTGCACTGCAAGCTCTAAAATCAGGGATGAACCAGCAGCTTCTTCCCAGTTTACCCTGATGGTGGAGGAAGCAATGTTTGGGATCCCAGTGAGGCATGGAGTTCAGGGAATGGGCATTTCCAGGGCACACACTGTGGCTTTCTAAGGTCTCAAAACATCAGTGCATGAACTGCTGTCCCAAATACACCAATTTCCCCTCTTTTGTGTTTTTATTTACCGCCATTTGGGCATTTATTTGGAACTGAAGCACAGGGATACAGTTTAGTGATGGAGCTGGCAGTGCTGGGAAAACAGTTGGACTCAGTGACCTTAGAGGGCTTCTCCAACCTAAACAATTCTATGGTTCTAGAATCAAACACAATTGCACAAGGATGCCATGGGATTGGCCATCCTGAACTGATCCAAAGGTCCATCTCAGCTCCCAGAGACCACACCCAGGGAGGTTTGGACAAGTTGGAGCAAGGAGCAGGTTTCCTACAGCTGAGCTCTCTGTTCCCGAAGGTTTGAGTAACAAACTGTCCTGCCTGATAACTTTTGGTCCAGCTTTTAGTCCCAACATTTTCTCATGCCCTATCCCAATGCAGGAGCCACCTTTGACCCTCCTTAGAGCCTCCTTCTATACCTGCAGGTGTATATATCTTATATATCCTTTTAAAATCATTTTTCCTAATATTTCTCCATATAAATCATCCTTTCCCCCCTTTGACACTGCTACTGAGCCCTGACTGTGCACGAGTGCCTGTATACAAATGCCCAAGACCAGGCTTGACTATCCCTAAGCTGGTGTCTCCATTCCCTATAATCATTAATTATTTTACACAAGAAATGCCAAGCAGCTGGAAGCTCGGGAAGAATCGGTTATGAGCTGCCTTGAGAAGGATACGGGATGGATGCAAAGGGCAGGTGGCAGAAATCCCACATATTTTCACCATCACAGAGCTTCACATCAATCCAGTATTTTTTTGCAAGACCCAGAGCACGCCTGCTGCTTGGTCTGAGACATGAAGGATCTCATGTCTGCTTTTATGTGTGTTAGCCCTGCTGAATTCGCCTGTCTGTGAGCACAGCTGGGCTTTAGTTCCCTCTAAAGCTGACCAAAGGCAGCAGGATTTCCAGCATCACATGCATGGCTTTGCTCATGTGCACACCCAGACTCGTACACGCACACATATGGAAATTTTTCCACAAAAAACAAAGTTTCCAGGTAAAAAGAAGCCTCTGAGGTTACCAACAGTGCAGGTTAATTGACATTTTTTCAGTGTCACTGCTTGTGCCTTCTGGTATAGGTAAGGCTGAGAGGAATGATAATTTCCCTGCTTGGCTACCCATTTCCAGAGCTGATGGTCAGTGGCAAAACATCTGGAGCTCAGTGAGAGCTCCCTCAAAAAATTAAGAAGACTCTGGATTTCTGAGAGTTTCAGCAAGATGTTTCAAACAATATTTCAAGCTCAAATAAATTACTTTTTTTTGACAAAACAAAACAAAAACACTTTTTCAAGACAAAAACATTTTCCTGGACTATATCCAAGCTTTGCATTTGCCAAAATTTGAAGTTATGCTCGAGGGAGAGCAGAGTACCTTTGGCACATCTGCTGAAAGGAGGAGAACTGTGTCTCTGGCTATGGTGAAGGAGGAGGAATGTAGCAACTTAAGCCTGCTTTTTGGGGTCAGGAAGCACAGAAGAAGTGATGAAAAACAGCCCAAAGCAAAAGGAGAGCGATTTAGTTTCTCTTCCATGAGGCCGCCTCAGCGGCTCAAGGGAGGGAGGGGGGGAAGGAAAAGAGGGGAAAGCTGGAAAAAAAAGAAAAAAGAATGAACAAAAACTGAGGGTGGCTTGGCTGGTGCGTTTGGGGTTTGGTTTTTTCTCCCTTTCCCATCTGCAATGGCTTTCGTAGAGATATCAAAATCAAGAAGAGAGAAATCGGATCAAAGAGCCTGAGCAGATTTGCTGGTAGCAGAAAATACCGTTGGCACCTCTCTTTAGGTAGAGCGAGGACCACACGATTCCCCGCTATTGTTAAAGCGGGATTTTCCTTGAAGTCCAGCTAATCCATTAAGGGAGCAGCCTAGCAGGGGCAATGGGCCAAGACCCAATGCTCTGAGAGCTCTGCAACAGCTCTGAGAAAGCAACTCGAACAAACACCACGGTGCTGCTGCGAGGGTTGGTGTCTTATCCCGCCGCACAAGACAAAGGATTAACGCGCTTATCTGGGAGCAGCAAGTGAGCCCCACGCCGCCGCCGCCGCACAGGCACTTATAGGCATCGCTTAGTGGGCAGCAAGGAGGAAAAAAGGAGGAAAAAAAAAAGGAATCAATCAGCAGAACCCCTGGGGAGCTTGGGAGAGGGAGATTTTGAGGTTCTGCAGCTTGGCGCGGCATGGAGGGCCGGGGCACAGCGAGGGTGGTGAGGGGAGCTGGGTACAGGAGAGCCAGCGGGGCCCCTGGTTCATGAACCTGTCGCTCTAAAAGCTTGTTTGTGCTTAGCCAGTCTGCTGGAAGCACATCTGCTAATATCCACTAAAGAGAAAAATGGTGTAGGGAATATGTGGATGTCTTCTCCGCCTTGCTTGGGAAGCCAAGGACCAAGGGCACGATATTCTGCTTGGGGGAGGAAACAAGGGGAGCAAGTCCTGAAAGTACTGGGAGAAGCCGACAGGAAAACACAAGTGTTTTCTGGTCTCAGCACGGGTAGAGAGAGGGGGAAAAACACCCCCAATCCTGCTCAGAATGGTTATTTGTGCCCCTTTCAAGCCTTCCGAGGGGTGCCACAAACCTGGGCCTCAGCAGCAGGGTGGGAAACACTCAGGCACTTTCATGCCTCACCTCGTAGCCCTGACACCAGCACCTGGCACTGGACAAGATGTATTTTGACAGCCTGCCAAAAGCCCTTTTCAGGGAGGATGTGATGGCAAAAGCACGGAAGGGAGAGCATTTGCACCCATTTTCCAGATGCTCCAAGCCAGAAGAAAAAGCCAAGCAAGAGCAGCTCCTGCAGACACCCAGGTGGAGCTGCAAGGACAAAACACATCCTGTCCTGCTCCAGAAACACCCAGGGCAGCTGCTGCCACAGCTCCCAAGTAAAATGTTTTTGACAAGTGAATAATTTCATGTTACATTGACTGCAGGAATTAAATGATAATGAAAAAACCCTAAAGGGCTCAAATTAACAGTATGGAGGCTGAAGTAGTAAAGCAAAATTTATGGGGAAAAATAGCATCTATGGTCTGGGATCACAAAGTTTGTTTATTATTTTGGGTGGTTTTAAAGAAACTTCCTGACAAGGATTTGGGGTAGGCAGCAGCCACGACCAGAGGGCAAGGGAACAAACAACGCTCACCTCTTTCTCTGATTGCCTTGATAAATTCACTTAAGAAAGTGAGAATTGTCTGGAAGTAAAGGAGAATCCCCCAAGTAACAAAAGGAAGAAATGGAGGGTTTGTTCTTTTTTCACTGGAAATAGCATTTAAAATCTGTGCCAACCAGGAGAGCACCAGAGGTTTGGCATAAAATTGGACCCAGGCTGAATAAAGAACAAATAATTTGGAATCACACAGGCCTAAAACCACCCCCACCTGAAGAGCTCAGGACCTGAAGTACAAACAAAATTATAGAACAGTTTCTCACAGTATCTTCAGCCTGTTGCTCCTGAAGTAGAGCCCTCCTTTGCACAGGACATCATACCAAAAACACATTCTTGCACTACTCCAAGCTCTTATTGGGGTTGGGATTAGCCCAACCCAGATAAGTACAGCAAATTCAGGAAATTAAAAAAGGGTTTTCAGGAAATTAAAAAAAGGGTTTTCAGGAAACAAAGGGTTTTCAGGAAGGATGGGCTCCTGTACCCATTCCTGTACGAAGCCACAGGACTGGTGCCACAAGGAACGGGTGGCAGAAAGACTTCAGCGCCATCCATCATTGCCCGTGGCCAAGTGGCAGCAGCTTCTCCAGACTGTGGCTTGTAGAGGGAGGGAGGAGAGGGAGAGGCCTTTGGCTCAAAGCCAGCTCATCCCTCAGTTTTTCCCTGCTCCAAGGAGGTGACCTTGCTTGCCAACTTCCTGACTACCCCTTACGTTATGCGGCACATCACCCTGACCCGGTCCATTCGTCCTAATTATTATTTTGCCAGACTCACACAGTGGACACAGGATAGATTAGGGAAAAGAGGAAGGGAAGCTGAAAGGCCTGTAATGAAAATTTAAAGTTGTGTGACTCCTGCTGTTCGTATTTTTCCCATCTCCAAGTGCATCGAGTGTGTTTCAGCCCACAACTAATAGTAACTATCTTTTCTGAGCAGTAGTGCAGAGATGAGTAAGTAGGAGAATGATCCTGCTAATAACATCCA
>NC_063220.1:4444484-4461984 GCF_020740725.1 Corvus hawaiiensis
CCCATGCAACCCAAAACCAGAGGGTTTTCCACCACTATTTTAAAGCGGGATTATTCCCTCGGAGCGGCTCCGTTTGTCCCCACCTCTGCCTCCCGTTCTACATGTCGTAGGCACTGACAGCAAAATCAAGCATTTCCCACCGACCTGTAGCAGAAAGATTGCAAATATTCGGCTAAAAAAAAAAAAATCTATAATAATTAGGATAAAAAATACCAACCTCCCAACGTGGGTCGCCGGGAGCGTGCGGCTGCTGGAGGGGCCGAACGGCTCCGCGCCCCCCGTTCCCTACCCCAGCCCTCCGGGAGGCAAAACTCCTCTAAATCCCCAAATCTGGTGGCCGGGAAGTTTATATCTTTCCCCCCGCTGTTTGCTATACACAGCAACCCCCTATTTACTACCAAATAAAAGAAATACATGTGTGTTTCGACCACAAACAGGCGAGCTAGTTCTGTTCAGCCCGGCTCAAAACAGTGGCCGAGAAGAACCGCGTTATCTCTCGAATTGCAAACAAAGGCAGAGATTTGCCGAGCGGGGTTGCAGCAGTAAACACAAGTGGTCGCGGAGTTGCCAACAGCCGAGAGGATCGAAGCAACTTTGTTTGAATCGCACCCACCTCCCCGACAGGCACTTTTTTGTTTCTGTACAGATGGTTTTCTTTCCACCAGTCAAAGCGATGGCTCTCACTCCATCCCGGAGTGATGCGGGATCTTCAGAAACTTTAAGCAGGGCCAAAGGTGCGGGAGGAGGGGGTGGAGTCCCTTGGCAGCCTGTCCCGCTCCAGGCCGGCGCTCCCCGCCCGAGAGCGGCGCAGCGCAGCGGGGACAGCCGGGGCTGGCGGGGCCCTCGCTCGGTGGCATCTCCCTGGAAGGGAGGAACGGAACCCTTCGCTTCCCGTTTCGTTGGGGCGTTGAGGGATGGGATGGAGTTTGGGGACACTTCTGGAAGGCTTGCGAAAAGCCTGAGTGCCAGGCTTGGCTTGCTGAGGATGCGGAGAGAAAGGAGCATCCCGCTCCAAGCGATCCCTCCCGGCCGGGCTGCGGGAAAACTCCGGCTGCGGGAGAGGGGTGGCTCGGGGGGCAGCGGACCGGGCTCACAGGCCCTCGGCCCACGGCCCAACTTCACCGCAAGGTTTCACAGCATCTGCCTGCTGTCGATCCCGCGCTGTGCAAGGGCAGCGGGAAGCAGAAAAGCTGGGATCTGCCTAGATTGCTTGGTTTCTTTTTTTTTTTTCTTTTCCTTAATTAAAAAAAAAAAAAATACTCCTGCCGGGCCCCATCAACCCCACCAAGATCACCGTTCCCTTGGGAAATGCTCCTGACAGTCCCGGGACGGGAACGGAGAGCCGGTGCCAGCTGCCCGCACCCGCTCAGAGGCCGCGCTGCGGGGCCGGAGCCGCGCTGGTGTCCATCGGCTCCTTGCTCTACTGGGGAAGGGCCAGGAGGGTCCAGAATCGTTTTCTGAGCGCTGACCAGAAATAAATGAGCTTTTTTTCCTTGCCATTTGATAACATCGTGCTGCCGCGCTGTAAAATGGAAAGACGTATTTACTATGACAACAATATTTTTAATGGGCTGCAAGCGACTTGTCCCAAAGTTGGTACTGCAAACAGCAAAGGCATCGCTCTGTTTGTAGGCGACACAGCCAGCACCGTATTTTGACCCCGAAACTCTGTTTATTTTTCATTTACGACCCATTGCCACGGTTTTTATCCCAAACGAAAAGAAAACGCGGGATTATCTTTTCGCAACGCTGAGTTTTATTTTGATTTCTTTGGCCCCAAATCCTGCCCTCGGCGCTATCAACACGTCGATTCGGGCCAATCTGCGGGAAGCGGAGAGCGATCCTCTCTCCAAATAACCCTGCCGGGGGTTTTAACACGCGTGACGGCTCCGGCCGTGGGCAGAGGGTGCAGCCCGGGGGGGTTGGACACCCTGCGGCAGCCCCCGGAGGAGGGGGGGCGAAGGGAAGGGAAGGGCAGCACCGGGGGGCGCAGAGGAAGGGGCGGCCAGAAGTTCCGGGGAAGCCCTCGGGGAGGGGAGGCGGCGCTCCCGTGGGAAGGGCCCCCCCGCTGCCCCCGCGAGTTCCCGGGGAGCTCCCCGGGAGGCTGCGAGCCCTCGCTCGGGGTAACCCGGGCACCGTGACCCCGCTGCGCTGGGGCTGGGAAAAGTCCCCACGCTCCCCATCCCCTTCCCGGCGGAGGGAGCCTCTGGATACCCGCTCCAAGGAGCCCCGGCGGGATCGGCTCCGTGCCCCGGCCCGCAGCCCCGGCCGAGCAAGGCGGCAGCGCTCACAGACAACCCCTTGGGTTATTTGGTTTTGTTGTTTCTATTTTTTGTTTTCATATTTTATTGTTGTTTATTTATCTTCTTTTTTTTTTTCCGCCCGAAACCACACTTTAAAAATGATAAGGAACGGGTTTTATTGATTTTTTTTTTTCCACCACAACATTAAGTTTATAACAATATAGGCTGTTTTAAAAATAGGACCGATCCCTAACAGAAAGCGAGAGGGCAGACAGTACAACCGAAAGGGGGAAACAAAATTTAAAATGAAACAAAGAAAAGAAACCAACCAACCCAAACCCTTGGGAAGACAGCAAACAATTGTCAGACAACAGGTGAGCAGACACTAAGACAGAGAGAGACTAGAGGTGTCCACTCCTCGCTTGATTTCTGCCTATTAAAATCCACGTACTCAATGGACTTTAGAAGAAAACTGTACATCATATCAAATAAATTAAAATTACCCTAAAGTTGATTGTCCTTCACTTAAAGCGCCCAGCTCACCGAATCTCCCTTATTTATTCGCATAAGCTGGGCTGATGCTAATTCCCATGCCCTGCTCCTCTCTTCTCACTTTCCTTCCCCCTTAATTCTCTTTTATTTATTTTGCACAACATGAAGAAACGCAATTTTACAATGCTAAAAACCCTTTCCTCACCATTCAAATAAAAGCAGTGCTTTAAGAATCATCGTACAATATTGCACAGTTCAAAATTACAATAATATTAATAATAATAATAATAATAATTAGTATTACAAAAGAAAGCAAAAGGGTACAGATTTTTTTTTCCCCCCCAGATACCGAAATACCTTTACAAGGAAAAAAACCCGAAACAACCCGACAACTAGGAAAACAAGAATTATAAACAGGAATTAAAAATGTCTAAGTAAACGATAATAAATAAGGGTCGCTCAAAGCGTGCGGGTGTATTTAACCGTTCACTTTGAGGCTGTATTTCTTGCTCGTGAAAGTCTCATGACAGAAACCGAAAGGTACAAAACGTGGGCAAGCAAAGAGGCAAAGGTCTGCTTAAACGAAAAGCCGTGGTCGATGAAGTTTGAGTCACGACAGGATCAGGAGCCTGAACAATTATTTGGAGGCAGAAGGAGAGGTCCGAAAGGAACAGAAATTCAGCTTCCCGTTAGCGTTTGGCAAATCTCGAGGAGTGGCCTGGGACCATTCATTTTTTATTACTATCCCTTTTTTTCCCCCTTTTTTTCTTTTTTTTCTTTTTTTCTTTTTTTTTTTTTTTTTTTACAAAAATAAAACTAAAGCCACAGAGACCATCGCGGTTTTCATCCACGTTTACAAAAGGTGTGACAGCTCCAGGATTCTCTACAAGTCCCCGCTTTCGTTTTCCTCATTTTCGTTTCCCTCCCCCCGCCATTTTCCTTTTTATTTCTTTTTAATTTTTTCCTAAATTTTCGCGACTTTCCTCCTATCACCACCCGCCGAGGGGTCCCCCCAGCCCCGCACCCGTGTCCCCGCAGTCCCCCCCGCTCCGCAGACGCCGGCCGGGTGACTCGCACGAGGGGCTGCAGTACTTACAAGCGGGCGGGTGACTTGCGCGCCTCTCCGCGCCCCTCCGCGCAGCGGCGGCCGGGCTCAGACGGGCCGCAGGAGCGGCACGGAGGTGACCACGGGGTGGGAATAGTAGACGGGGTGAGGGAAGGTGAGCAGGGGCTGCGTGCCGGGGGCTCCGCCGCCCCCCGCGCCCCCCTCCGCGCCCGAGTTCTCGTGGTAGAGGATGGGGACGCGGACGATGCGCTGCGCGGCCGCGTGGCTCAGGTTGGCCGCCTCCAGCTCGGCCGCCAGCTGCCGCTTCCACTTGTTGCGGCGGTTCTGGAACCAAATCTTCACCTGGGTCTCTGTCAGGTGCAGCGAGGCGGCCAGGCCGGCCCGCTCCGAGCTGCTCAGGTAGCGCTTCATGTCGAAGGTGGACTCCAGCTGGAAGACCTGCGAGCGGCTGAACACCGTGCGCGTCTTCTTCTTGCGGCACGGCTTCTTCTCCGGGCTCTCCTCCCGCTTCTTCCAGTCCTCCGCGCCTCCCTCTTTCTTCGCCTCCTCCGAGTCGCTCTCCTCCAGGACGATCTCGTCGGGGCTCTTGGAGTCCAGCTCCTTCTGCTCCCCCTCCGCCTTCAGCAGCGGCTCCGGGGAGTCCCGGTCGGTGCCCGAGGCGGGGGACGAGTCCCTCAGCAGGAATTTCTCTGCGGCTGGATAGGAAGGACGAAGCGGGGCATGAAGGGGGGAGATGAGGGACACGAAGAGACACCTTCACCACCCAGGCCCCGCGTCCCGTCAGGGGGAACGGGACGAGCCGGCCGGACCCCCCGTGTCACCCCAGCGCCAGCTGCACCCCTCGCCCCGCCGCCCCCGGTCCCCACGGCCGCCGCCCCGCCGGGCAGAGAGGGAGGGAAGGAAAGAGTGATGGAAGTTGCGGGGAGCGGTACCTTCCGTGCGGGGCAGGTGGGCTCCGGCCGGCGTCAGGGCGTAGGGGTACCACCAGGTCTGGGCGCGCTCCAGGCAGTGGGCGCTCAGGGCGAAGCGCGGCGCCGGGATCTCGAAGCGGGGGAAGGCGAGGTCGCCCACCTGCGAGAGGGCGAAGCCGGCGCCGTCCACCGCCGCCTTGCCCGAGGGGGCGAACAGCGCCCGCGGCTGCTTGGGGGGCGCCTTGGGGGGGCCACCGTTGAGCAGGTTCTTGATGTAGAAGGACTCCTTGGGGGGCGGCGGAGGGGCGCTGGGTGGCTCCTGCCCGGTCTCCGGCATCCTCCGCTGCCCGCCCGGCTCCTGGCCGCCGCTGGCCCCGCAGCCCGCGCCCGGCGCGCAGGTGGCGGCTCCCGGCGGCGCGGGGGACAGGCGCGGCGGGGCGGCGTGGGAGCGCGGCGGCGGGGCCGGCCGGGGGCCCCTCGCATGGGGGGGCGGCAGGGCGGGGGGCCGGGGGGACCCGCGCAGCCCGCGGCACCGGGGGGCTGCTGCGGGCAGGCGGAGAGCCGGGGTCGTCTCTGCCGCCGCCGCCTCCCGCCGCCGCTGCTGCTGCGTCAACCTGGCGCCGGATGCTAATGGTGAAATCAAAATGTCATCCCCGTTCCGCGCGGGGAGCACGCGGCGATTGGGCGCGCACAAAGGCGAATGGGATCAGGCGGGAGGCGGCGGGAGGAGAGGGCTCCGCGCAGCCCCTGCCCGCAGCCGCTGCGGGCCCGGCCCTTCCCCCGACGCGCCGCCGTGCCCGGAGGCGGCGACCGCCCGCCCGTTCCCGGCGTTTACAGAGTCCAATTAGGCGGCGAGCGGGGCCGGGCCGGCGGCACAAAGGGACCGGCTCGGCGGAGCGCGGCGGGAGCGGCGGCGGGCGAATGGCACGGGCCGCGCCGCTCCTGCCTCAAAACCGCCCCCGCCCCGCCGCGCCGCCCCCCGCGCCCCCGCCCCGCGCTGCCGGGAACAAAAGCCGCCCGCGGCCGAGGGGGGGGGAGCGGGCCGGGCCGAGCCCCGCCGGGATACCGGGCACCGGGACACCCTCTCGCTGCGCTCCGCCGCGGGGCAGAAACGACTTAGCGGACGGCTGCGGGGCGGCGGCCGCGGGGCAGCGGGAGGGCTCTTTCCCGACGGTGCCCTCCGCGCCCGGGCAGCCCCGCCGCGCCCGCGGTCCCCGGCAGCGCAGGAGCGGGGCCGGCGGGACACGTCGAGCCCGCGGCGGAGTGACAGTGGGCACGACCTGGGCCCGCCGGTCTTGGGATCAGGGCACAAGGCACTCCCGGGATTCGCTCCCGCCCTGCTCCCGGGATTCGGGCTCCGGGCGCTCCCGGGGTTCGGTCACGGGGCGCTCCCGGGATCCATCCCTGCCGCTCTGGGTGTTCGGGCACGGGGTGCTCCCGAGATCCATCCCAGCCATTCCCGGGATCCATCCCCGACGTTCCCGGGATCCATCCCCCCCGTTTCGGGATCCATCCCTGCCCCGCTCCCTGGATCCATCCCCGACGTTCCCTGGATCCATCCCCGCCGTTCCTGGGATCCATCCCTGCTCGCTCCCTCATCCATCCCCGACGTTCCCGGGATCCATCCCTGCCCCGTTCCCGATCCATCCCCGCCGCTCCCGGGGTCCGGGCACAGGGCGCCCCCTGCCGGGCCGCGGGAGCGCCCCGCGTTCCGGGACCGGCGGGCCCGGAGCATCTCCGCACCTCCCCGCACATCCCGGGACACCGGGAAGCGGCGGCAACGTGAGCCCCCGTAGGGCGGTAACACCGCGTACTGCCCGCCGGTACCCGCTCCAGTGGCAGCAGTGCGGAGGGAAGGTGTGGCTCCTGTTTTGGGACGTGAGAAGGAAGTGGGAAGGAAGGAAAGGAAGGAAAGGAAGGAAAGGAAGGAAAGGAAGGAAGGGAGGAAATATCAACCACTCAATTCTGCCATTCTTCTAAACATCTGGAACACCTTTGAGCACGCACTGCAAAAATCTGCCCTGGCACATGCAGAGCCCTGGACTCAGATGTGCTCACAGGTGCATAAGAGGCAACAATCTCTACTTCTAAACATTTTAATGCCCAGATCAAATCTGCCTGATTTTTCTTGCTATTTTGTTTTAAAGACACCCACTTGGCAATTTGAAGCAAGACATCTTTTTTCTGAATCAAACTCCCCAGTTCTTCTTCCTCCCCCCGAACACCTGGGGTTATAAATAGAGAAGGAATTTATATAGAGCCGGTCACACAACATTTTTGGCTGCAACGGATGTGGTATTTCATGTACCTTCCACACATCTCGGGAATGGGGTCTCAGCAATCAGTAGTTTGCAGAAATACTCTGTTATTAACAACTGTCTCTTGTTTCTGCTCTCGTTAACAGCTTAAAGCACCTGGCAAAGTAAAGGTCATCGGGAGTTTTTCAAAGAAATGCTATTTCTCTGGGAATATCCCTCAGCTCCGGGGTAAAATGTACAAAGGGAAAAAAAAAAAAATGGACAGAAAGAAAATGGTTTCTATTCAGAAAACAGCCAATAGCCCCCTAGCCCAGGCTCCTACCTGAGACCTGGGATAAAGCTCTGTGTTAAATGTTTGCAGCTCTTACATGAAAAGCCAAGGGTGAAAGCTTCTTATAGAAGAACCCAGTGCATTTCTCCATCTCAGTGAAGATTTTATTTAGATATGAGTCACCAAAATAATTCTGTCCTGAAACTCCCACCCTTTTCCATCCATCTTTCACTGCTTTGATAATTATGAGGTCCTAATCCCTTTGGAGTCCCTCAGGGCAAACAACTCACGGTAGAGAGCCAAGCAAGGACAAAAAATCAAACCAGCCTCTGGAAATGTTAAAAGAAATTCCCACTTTGCAATTTTTTACTACAAAACAAACAAACAAACAAAACCCTGCAGTGTTCTAAAAGAGCATTTCTCTGTCTCTATTATTTAAGGTCCATAGATTTCTAATTTATTTATGTATTTTATTTATTCCCCCTCCCCAGCAACATCTGGATGTTAAAGACTGGTATTGACCATTCCCCCCTTGCTCCATCCTTGGTGATGGAGCTGAGTGGATTTTGCTGCAGTCTTTATTTCTGTTTCTAGACTTTCACTTGTACCATTCCATTGTGAACAGATAATTATTATTTCATTAGTGTTGCAATTCAGAATTAATTGGCTAATTTACACATGGATCAATTGTATAAATGTGATGTTTGTGATCGGTGCTTGATATGATTTAAAGTAATTGTTTATTTTCAGGTTTTGGCTGTATTGTATTGCAAAGTGATTTATCTCCTTATTTATCCTGTCTCAGCACTGCCTCTTCTTTTTCATTATTTTTCTAAAGAGCTACACTCCTGCTAGGCTGGAGCATGAACCTGTGTGCTGTGATTCTGTGGAGCCCCACTGCTATGAGCTCCAAAAAGCCCTGCCTTGCAGCCTTGCTGAGGATGTGCAGCAGCCCTGCTTCCCTGGCAGGAATTACCCACTGCAGCCTGTATTTCACCCAGATTCTTGTCCCATCTTTATCTGCCACCCCTGAGCATCCCCACTGTGATCACAGGTGACAAACTTTGGGTCACCTTGGGTTCAGTTTTCTCTTTGCCATCCTGAGGAAAAGGCAGTGCTGAGTTTCCTTGTTCCTTTATTTGTCCAAGTGGGAGCTCTCCTGAAGATGTTTGCAGCGTCTGGCCTTCCAGCAATTGTAGGGAAGTAGAATTCCTCCCAGACACTGCTTGATTCCATGGATAACATTAGACATACTTCCACAGGAAAATGCTGAGGCCCCTCCTTGCATCAGGGTTTAGATGTCCAGAAAGAGAAGAAAGAAAGGATGAGAAGACATTTAACGGCTTGCCCCACACAGAAACACTCCCTCCCCAGGCAACCAAAAGGAATCCTTCCACCATCAGATTTTAGAGCTCCTGTCATGCTGTCCAGGCGTACAAACAGAATTTTGTGAGTGCCAGAGATTAACTGCTGCAGAGTTGGAGCTGTTCTCAATGGCTCTCCCCTTCCTATTGCAAATCCTTTCATATGATCAGGGCCTTCTTAAAATCTGAGTTCTTCAGAAACATGGCATTTCTCTGTCAGTCTTTCAAGTGCTTCTTCTGAAATGCATGGCTGGAAATAAACAGAGGTTATGCAGAAAAGGGATGCTACTTTCTCATCAAAAGGAATGTCTCTTGTGGGATGTATTTGATAAGGATGTTTTATTTGAGACTGGAAAAACTACAAGGGAGTTGTGCTTCGAAGCCTGTCTCAGGTTTCCCCAGGCCGAGTGGATCAGGGTGCATGAGATGTGTGTGGGTTGAGAGGTATTTTGGAACAGTTAAGGTTGTTCCCTTATTATGCCTTACAATGGCATTTTTGTACCTTTAAATGGAAGGCTTTGTTCGTGTCTGTTTTCCAGTGGCTTCCTGGCAAGCTGAGAGTCTTCCCTGACAAATATTAAAGTCTCATAGCACTTCAAGAAAGCAGATTGTTCAATTTATGAGACTTTTATTTCTGAGGCTCGTCACAGTCGTGTGTCTGACTCACAGAGATATCATTTTTATCGGAAAAGGGGAAGAATTTCTAGGTTGTTATGCTTTTGTGAAACAAGTCCCTCTGCAAATTCCGTGTAATTTGGAGTAAAACCACAGGGACAGAACTGATGAGGTGCAGGTGAGGTGATCTAAGCACAGTCTTTGTCTCACAGAGCACTACACACGTACTCTGTAGAATGTGATAAGATGGTCTGATGTCATCACAAACTCATACAACATATCCTTTGCTTTTGTCATTTGGACTTGCCCACCAGACTAATTTCTAGAAGGTTTCATCATCCTGGTGTTAGTCATGTGTGCACAATTTATCACTTCCACAAGCGAACTCACCGAATGGAGGTCAGCTAAACACACTGGAGGAAATCCATTGTGAGAAGCATCACTGGAGGATTTGAAGGCAGGGCATGTACTGTTCTTTAACATCTTATCCAAACATAAACTTCAGTTCATCTTTCAAAATATGTCAGGACAGAGACACCCATAGAAAAATGAATGAAGGTGGCTTTGCAGCTCCTATATCTGAAGACCCGTGCTTTTATAGCCAGTTGTAAACTCTGAAGTATCGTGTAAAAAAATAAAAACACCCCAAAATCAAAACCAGGACTATGTAAACATCAGGACTGGTGAAATCTGAAATAAGCAGATTTCTTTGTGGCCATAAATAGGTCATTTATCAAAATCCACAAAAAATCCCGTCACCTCACCTGAAAAGTGCTGAGTATTTCCAGCTCCTACTGAAATAGAAAATTGCTGCACAGCTCTGTGGTGAATGTGGCTAGAAAAGAGGTGTTCCAACCAACACTCAGCCTTCAGGTCCAGGATCCAAACTATCCATTTGCAGAGAGCCAAGAGAGAGCAGAGCACATCCAATGTTTGTGTGCAGGGCAGCTGGATACTGTGCAGTTTTAGGAGTTCTTAAATAATCATTGATTTCAAAAGTGTTACAGCCCATTGACTCAAAAATCAGCTGCTTATAAAGCCTCTCATGTTCACATCACAGATCCTTGGCAATTGTGCAGGAGTTATGCTGGATGTACATACTGAACATGGGCTGTATTTTGAATTTCACGGAAAGATCCTGAAATCACCCTAATTTCCCCAAGAAGGTTTGCTATAGCTGGCATGTCAGTCTGAACCAGCTTGTTCCCCAAAATATCTCATGGTTTTGCAAAACAAATGAATGATGGGGTCATTTTGTGCCTCCACAAGAGCTTCTTTGTCAAAACCTCAGTGTGCTTTGCACTTATTAATGACTCTGCCTTGCCTGCCAGTCCCCAGGGAAGGCTGCTCCTCAGGGAAGCTCCGTGTTTCAGGAATCCCAGGAAGCCAAAGTGATGCACACACCACAGGAGGCTCCTTCTCCCTCTTTTGGCTGGGGCATCTCCAAGACTTCTTGTCTTCAGATGTTCAGACAGTGTAAGTACTCACATCCCTCCCACGGTGCACAGACTCTGTTCTATCAGTCCTGCAAAACAGAACAGGAAAAAGAATGGGTTTTGGGCTTCTTTCTGCACAACATTTCTGTAAATTCCAGGGAAAACTTTATCCTAGACAGCAAAGTTGCTTATTTCTATATATATTAATATAAATGCACAAATCCACATTATAAACACAAAGTATCAGAGGCAAAGAAATGACTAGACAAATTTCAAATCATCCTTCTTTGAGCCACAGCTTCACATTTAAGTTTTTCTTTGTTGTTGTTTGGGGTTTGGATTTGTTTTTTTTACATTGCTGCCTTTTTTTTTATTATACCATTGAAAATTTGGAGATCTATTAGAAAGACGAGCATTATACAGAAAATATTTTTAATGCATTTTGGTTAAACATTAGCAATATACACCAGAAATTCATCAGTAATAAACCTGATGGAAGCAATGCTGGTGGAGAGCAGTAGAAAGATTAAATGCAGGTTGTGCAAAACGCTTCATTGCCATCACAGCCATCAGAGTTACATGTTTTTTTGGACAAGAGAGGATTCCCTTTGGAATTGAGCCACAGGGATCCAACCAGTCCAGAGTGGTGGCTTGAAACTCCTTCCTCATATGGAGATATGAAAAGCAGCCATGAAGAATTAACAAAGCACAACTAAGGGTGACTTTTCCACATCACTTTACATTAAGAGATTTTTGTCTTGTCACTAAGGATCAGTAAAAATATCAGAAAAACAAACCAATTAAAAGGGACTGAGTGCAGTTGAACACCTTCTTCAAGGTGGCAGATAGGGAAAATAATAATAAAATATTACGTATGACAGAAAGTGCAAGAATTTCAGCTGGGTATACATGTCATGCAACATATTTTAAAATGTTTGGTATCTACAGAGCAATAGCATTGTCAAAATAATAATTTTAGCATAGAAACAAACATTAGCTGTTTCTCCTCAGCAGCCTGATGTGTATTCTTGCCATGTGTTGTCATTCCCAGAGTGTGACATTTTTTGTGCAGTGCTGCCATGAAAAACCCCTCACCACATAACCAAACCCACCCAAATCGCTGCTGCTTCAAGTGTTCCAGCCAGGAAAATCCTGTAGAGTACACGTCACACTGCCATGAGAAGTTTGTTATGTATTGCTGTGCTTGAGAGCTGCAGTGGAGTGAAGAATAGAGGAAATGCTAAAAGACTCGAGGGCAAACATGCAAATGACATCTCTGCTTTTTGTTTGTTTGTTTGTTTGTTTGTTGGCAGCAAGGGCTGCTCCGAGGGAGAAGATGAGGTGCTGTCTCTCCAGTAAGAGATCCTGATCTGATTCTGTTCCAGCCACGATGCTTGTAAAGCACTGAAGCTGATCAGAAATTGCAGAGCACTGATCAGGATTTCCAGATGTCCTTGAAAATGCCCTTCACCTTCACAACCAGGCTCTGAAATGATAATATATTGATCGGAATGCTTGGCAGCAGCGTGACACACGCAGGGTTATTGATAAGCAGCGCTGATATTTTCAGGTGACAAACAAGGGTGGGGGAGGCGATTAAAACAGGAATGCACAGCTGCCACGAGAATCTCCAGCTGGGAAACTTGGGCTCTGAGTGATATCGCCCACCAAAAGGTTTCTGCTTTTTGTCTGGGAACACATTTCCATCTGAACCTGCGGAGAATAATTCCTGATATTGCTATACTAGTGCTAATAAAGGCAAATCCCGCAGCGCAGGGATGGAGCCCCGGACGCCTCCCCGCTCGCCCCGGAGGCGCGGCCGCCCTTCAGCACCGCGGCCAGCGCCGGCAGCGTCCCCCGCGGGCTCGGGATCCCGTCCCGCCCGCCCCATCCTCCGCACATCCCGGGATAACGCTGCTGCTCCGAGCAGGTGAAGGGCCAGAGCTCCGATGTGCTCCTGGGGCTGTGCGAGAGAGAAAGAGGGGACTTAATGGCTGTATTCTAGAGGCAAAACCAAACCAACAAACAAAAAAGAGTTAGAGGTTTGCTGCTATTGTAGAAGCTCCAAATAACAAAATAATTAAATGTATCTGAGCCTTGAGATTACAAATTCAATCCAGGACCCTTTGTCTATTGTGCCCTGAGCCTTCTCGGGCAAATTCAAGAGAATTACATCTCGGGTTATTTTAATATCAAAGCATTCCATAAGAAGACGTGGGAATTGTTTCCCTTTTCAATAGTGTTGATGCTTTGCTCTGTTTATTCCCCAGCTGGTATTTTTTTTACTTCTCAGGGATATATCAAAGTTTATGCAGTATATGTAACTTGGGGGAGATGGAAAAGGCATTGACAATATTAATTGTTTCATAAATAGCGTCAGATAGGATATGCTTTTTATACCCTTGGTTTAAACCCTGTTAGTGAAAAACCAATACCCTGCCATTTGTTTATACTTTTCTTGGCGTACAAGGCAGATATATTAGAGAGAATGAAGCCAATAAAAGGTTACAGGCAGCCTTTTCCACTCTCAACTTTTAGGCATGGCCCCTTTTTCAAAAGAAAACTGTCTTTTATTTTGGAACATTATAACCATTCCCCCTGTCTGTAAAAATGTATGAAGAACCAGAAATTACAAAGGACCAAATAGAAAGAACCGTTGCTTTTAGATGAGCACTTCTTCACACAAACAATTCCATAGAATCCACCACAAGCAATTCCATGCCTCCACAAGTACCTGCTGAGGCAGAGGGATGAAGGGCTCCACTAGCCAGCCCAGCAGTGTGGGGGTCTCTGAGGCAAAGCTGCCTCAGAGAAAAAGGCTCAGCATCAAACAAAAACCCCTCTTTCCTTCAGTATTCTTATTTGGATCCAAGAAGTTTGTCACAGAACAAGTCCTGAGAGTGGAAAGAGGAACTGCAACCAATCCCAAAGGCAGCACATGACTGGTAGTTTCAGAAAAGGAAAACGATCTTCAAATTAATTACTGGAGTTCTTGCAAAAGTTTTTAATCCAAGCAATGGTAAAAGAGACTCCTAAAAAACCTATTTGCACTGCAAGCATTTTACTCCTTGCAGTCCTTTTATTTCCTTATTCAGCCTTTTAGTCCCTGCAGGAAGGGACAAAGAGGTAGGTTATGGTGGGTTTACCTGCTAGGGTGTGGGGGGGTTGCCTCTGTTTTCATTAAAAAAAATATTTTAATCATGTTCTATGCAGTGTCACATGCCAAAGAAATACAACCCTTGCACATCTTTATGCAAGAGTTTCAATGCTGCTGTGTTCTGCTATATTAATATTACAGTTTTGGAAGATATGTAGCATAGCAGCAACTAACTGAGGGCTGGAACATTGGAAATCAAGAGAGGGAAGAAGGAAGAAAATGCCATTCAATATTCCTGGAAATTCCGTAGAAATCAGTGGAAATGTGCTGTGCATGGTTTTTTCTCATACCATAAAATGGTCCCACTGCAGTCTTGAGTCCCTTTTGCAGGATGCCAAGAGCTGCAGTTATCCTTAAGGAAAGGCACTCCCAGGGTTTTCCCTTGATCTGTGAACAGGAAATGTGAAGCTCGATGTCCTGGTTTTCAAAGCAGCTCTTCATGGATCATCTCCTACAACTTCAGGAACTTTCTGTGCACAATCAAAGGTCAGGCCCTGTGGCAAAGGCATAAAATTCATTACCAGAGGGAACACCAGGGCATGGTCCTTTCTCCACTCCAGCTGCACAGGGGAGGAGGCTTTGCTTAGCAATCACTTCTATTCCAGACCTATTTGTTGCTCAGACTACAGTAAATCAGGAGTATTGACTTCTTCAGCATCTCTGAGACACAGAAGGGTTTTAAGGACGTGCTCCAGAAAAGTAGAAACTTGCTGAAAAACAGAGGAGGAAAAGCCATAGCCAGAGGTACCTGTGGAGGCACCAGGTGTCAAAGCCAGGCAGAGATCAGATTTTTTATTTGCCTCCCAGGCAGAGCCTCTGCACACCCAGACTTCAGCAATACCTGGAGAGGACTGACAGGTACCTACACGAGTAAAGAAAGCAGTAAGAGTGACAAAAGCAACAAGAATAAATGCTGGCTGGAAGGTGCTCCCACTTGCTGCCCACAGCTGATTGTAGCCCTGTGTAATGTACTTGGGACAAGGTGAGAAAGCCACCCTGAGCAGCGTCTTCCACCCTAAATCCTCCTGTGATCTGGTCAGACAGAGGGAAGAGCATCGGGGTTACCCAATAAAAAGTACATTTTAGAGAGCCACTTTTCACCCCTTTTCCAGCACAACCTTTTCCAGTTGCTCTGGAAGGCCTAGAGAGGCAAGAAGAGAGAATTTTTCTCCCTCAGTGCAAAAGAAGATGTGACAACAGGTGGACTCTGTGTAAAGTCTTTACCTAAATCATGTTAATCTCACCATCAGACCCTAATCTCCAGCTCCAGCATTAGAGAACACAGTGCATCCCACCCATGGCATCAAGGCTGACCCAGCAACACCCTTTTGCCTCTCACATCTGTTGAGCTGATCTGAAACACCACAACCAAATCCCATTTCCAGCAACGCACGTGCTTTGCCTTGCTCCTCAACCTGCCAGTCCTAATGACTTGCAATTAAATAAAAGCCTTCCTCATGCTCTGGGTCTCCCTGCCCATCCTCCCTGCGAGGCTGTGGCTTTAATTTCACCCTTTTCACAGCAGCAGACTCCTAGGGCAGGCAGCAGGATTATGACTCACATACTGTGGGAAGTAATGATGATCCAAAAAGCAAACGGAGGTGGGCAGTGAAGGAGAAATCACTTATGCAAATAGAAATATTTTCAATAATGATCAACAGCATGAGAAAGAATATAGGAAAAATTACATTAGGCAGAGGAGCTTCATTTTTCAAATGTTCCCTAAGTGCTAGAAATCTTCCCATCTTCATTTTTCCCTTTAAACTCTGTCATTTGTACAGCCTATTAACCTTTAACTTTATGACTATCCTAACGTGAAATACTGGCAGCATTTAAGTGTGAGAATACTCGAGACCTGCCTTCCTGGTTGGCAACAGAGGTGAAGCACTTTCTTTTAAATCAGTCATTTTTAATATCAGTCATATACACACAGCATCAGAGACACTATTTTTAGATTCACGTGCTGGTGTTACTTATAATAAATGCTCTACAGACCCCAGTTATCTTCCCTCAGAGATCTTACAGAGCCCTTCTTGTCTGTCCTCTCTCAGTTTGTCTCCTTAATTGTAGTCTTCAATTCTGCTCAAAAGTAGAGGAGAAAATTAAGTCAAATCACTTCCTTCAAATTCCCTCTTTCATGCTCTTAAAAAAGACGATGTAAAATTAATTATTTGTGTTTACCAGAGCTGCTGAGGAGTCGAGCCGAGGCTGGGACTTCATTGTGTGAAGCCCTGCACCGCGTTGCAGCCACTTCTGCCCTGCAGACCTGGCGTGGGGCAGGTGAGGAGGGGTGATTAAGTGACTTCCAAAAGGTGGTGAAGACAAAGTGGCTCATCCTGGTGGTGAGTGCTGGGGCTGTATCGATTCCACCTGCGGCAGGGGATGGAGGAGCTTTAGCATGGAGCTTGTGAGGTTTTAATCGTAACCATTAGTTCAATCCACAGGAGTGACAAGGGCTGCTCAGACCTGAGGACAGGAACCTCTGTTGTTTGTAGCTAAATCTCAGCGATAAAACAACACCCAGAGATGAGGACGGATGATCTGCTGGGAATCTGCTGGATGTCCTCTGTGCCAGTGAGTGCCCTCCTCAAGGGCTGGGCATGGCCCTGCCGTGGGGCATCACCGTGGCCTGGGAGAGCATCCAAAAGGAACTTTCAGTTGGAAAGAACAGCCAAAGCTGTTACACTGATGGCTGAGAAAACATTTCCTGAGAGCTGAACCGCCAGAATTTACTTACACAAAGCCTTCTCCTTTTCCCTTGCTCTTTCAGACTCGGCAAACCTTCGAGAAGCTCAGCAGGGAGCCCTGGAGCAGCACTTTAAGCCAGTTTTCCAGGCAGGAGCCTGTGCCTTTCTCCTTAATCAGAAAATATCCAGCCCCAAGGAGCGAGACAGGGACCACAGCAGCCCTGGCTGCCCAGCCCTTCCCTGCACACCTCAGGGTGGGCAGGAGGAAGCCCAGGGCTGTACAAATGTCCCTCTCTGTCACCTCCACGGCACGGTGCTCCCTTCCTGGGTGAAGGACATGGGCAGGGTACTGGGAGCAGTGCTAGTGCTGGTGTGTTTCAGCTGTGACAAAGGTTTGAACCAGGAGTTTTTACTCATGCAAACTCTCTTCTGAGCTTTCACTGTCTTAGGGAATCTTCTGCTCTCAGGACTGCTCTCCTGAACCTGATAAAGATTCACTGAAACTGCAGACTCACTTTGGGGTAGAAATGATCAGCCACCAGCCCAGGCCAAGCAGGAGATCTGGAAGGATTTTTGGCTATGGATCAAATTCAACCCAGGAAAATAAATTGGTGGGACAACTAAAGACTTGAGCAAGACTCGGTCAAAGGAGGAAATTCAGAGCTAAGCTTGCTCTTGCATCCTATGTGTACCCTGTCTTACAGTTCACCAGCCTGTTCTTTCTACTCCTTTGAGGGGATTTCTGAGGCACCAGAGGAAGCAGATGGAATTTATGTTTAGGTTGGTGTCTAGATTTTCCATTAGACTCTGTCCAAAGCATCCATGAAATGGAGTTCAGCACACAGCAGGCACAGGGATTTCCTCAGGTGACAGCTCAGGTCCTGCAGGGACAGCTGGCACATGCCACCACACCCAGCACTGCCAGCACACCCATGTCACCTCCTGCTCACACAGGACCTGAGGAAAGTCCCCAAAACTTCAGCAGGGTTCAGCCACCTCA